>NW_013665628.1:1751797-1767478 GCF_000517525.1 Limulus polyphemus
CTCCTCACATAATAGATCAGCTCTTACCCTTCTTTTTCCAATCATTAACATAAAATCCCTCAAAGGCTTCAGAAAGTGGATCATAATCATGCAAAGCATGAAACTTATTGACAATATTTAAAGTTATTCTTATAATTTGGTAACATAAGACACTTAGTGCTAATCCTTAGTTTGCAACTACAAACTGAAATATAACATAGGAGACAGATAAAAAGCCTATCCTATCCTTCCTGAAGAAAACTTGAAAGATAAAATGATCCATATGGAAGGAGAAAAGATGGTAAAGTTAAAAGAACTTAAGGCATGCAAGCCTGAGACAACATAAAACTCAAATAAATGTGTATATAACAACAGTAGAATAATTCAGTTTACATAAGACATGATATTCAGCCAATCAGTCATTTAGTCTATATTTTATGTAGAAGTTTACCTGTGGTGTGGCTTAAATGTTGTTCACACACACAGATCTAATTCATATTTCTAAATTGCATATGCTAAGAACAATGAACAAACCAGTTATAAATATATCTGTTTCTTCACTAACTCATGGAACCAAAACATGCAAAAAATAATACATATTTTCAATGAGTATTCTAGAGCCCTTTTGAGATTAAATAGTTTGTTAGTAATATTACTTTCAGGTAAAATGTACTGTACACAAATGGAAGAAATTAATACAAAACTATAAAAGACCAAAAAATAACAATGAAATACTTAGCAGTGTTAATTCAGTTAATCCAAAAACTAGCAGTACAAAGCATACTGTAGAAAGGGAGTAAAAAAAAAGACAATTACCATCGCACTAGTATAACAAACTAAGTGTACAATAACAATCCACATGGAATATATATATATATATATATATTTCACACAAGAATCACAGAATAATCAAATGAACTGATAATTATCATTCTCACATGTACAAAGAAAGATCAAAGATTGTAATGAAGAACTTATAATAGTCAGATATGAATGACAAAACCATCAGACTATTAGTATTTCTGAGGTTAGACCTCAATTACTACTTTTTTGTGCAGGAAAATTTGCCTTTTTTAAATACCAATTATTAATTTGTAACACATCACTAGTATATTACCTACAAAAGAATGGTTTTGTGATAAGTAATGACTACAATACAATGAAATTTTGGTTGAGTAAATTTGTCTTATGAGTACGTAAATGTATCACAGAATTCTTACTTTACACTTGAACCAAGAGGACTTGGAGTAGAAGCTGAAGAAGGTTGATCTCCTTGACTTCCACTGTTTACCTTTTTTTGGTTTTTATCAGTTATGACACAGTTAATATCTTTGCTTAGAAACTCTTCTATTGTCTAGAATGATAAAAAAGTTCCATCGGACACAATGTCTTTACACTTCGATATAAAAACAAGTGAGTAAGAATAATGTACACTTAGATTTTTATTATTGAAGATGTTTTAAAATAAGCTAATTACTTAAAGCTAAGCATTTATTTATCGAATTTGCCATAATAGGATTACTTCACAATATAATTAAATAAATACAGAAAAATTAAAGATTCTTTGAATAAAACATGTACACATTACATTTACTTCACAAATAATTTTGCTTCACTTTTCACTTTGACCAAATAATTATGCAATAAAGCTATTGTAAACAAAATTATTAATAAGGTCTCAACTTTTGTTGTTATGGTACCATTAATTATGATTTTGTACACATAATGAAAAATACATTGTTATCATAATAATACCAAATTTAAAAAGTATGAATGACCAGTTTTTGTAGTCATGAAAAAATATCAACAATGGAAATAGAAAATCTTGTAAAAAACTAAGCTTGAGAGTGCATTTCAAAATGAATAAATCCTGTAGTATGAAATATGATAAATAGAAATTTTCATAAAATTTAATGCAATTATCTAGAATTTCAGACAATATTAAAGTATATCCAAAAACATAATTAACTGCAATTAATGCATGTGCTAAGTCTAACAGTCCATTTTTTTATAAAACACATATAACAAAGAACGAATCTAAATTATTTCTTCCTAATTGCTGTTTTACAATTTTAGTACATAAATCAAACTCACCCCACCTAAACGACGAAATAATTCACACAACAGATTTTTTTGTGGAATACACTTTAAATCAAAATAAATTATATATCCTTTTAATGGAGTGTATTTATCCTTTGGCACAGTTTCCATTTTAGGTTTCTGCAAAAAATAAAATGCATCACTAAAATGTTAATAGTATACTTTTTAACTGAAGAATGAATGTCATTTAGTTGTTCATATTCTTGAATTTAAATTAAAGCACATGTATGTTGATGATATCTTCCCATAAAAAGAAAAAAAAAGATAAATGAATGTTACAAAACAACATCCTGGTGTCAAGTTATCAATTATTTTACCCCACTAACACAAAACATTATCTTTATTCATATGCACACAAGAAACCCCAGTATCTAAACAGACAAATATAATAATTTGCAAATAATATAACTGCAACAAAATATCAAATATGCTTATACAGTACATGTATATGCATTGCATTTGCACTAAAATTGCCTCTTTAGAAAGTACAAAATGACTTAAATGAATTATAAATTATTGTGGCCACCTTAATATATTTATATGATAATTTAATTTAAATCATGTATTGATACTTATAACTATTACTAAACTGTTTCACACAAGTTAAATGCTAAGATTATTGTGGTACACATTAAAAAAAGTTTAAACTTATAAAAACAAAAAAAAAAATGGATTAAAATTGTCTGTGGAAAATAGAGGATAGTAATAAAAGCCCAGTTTTCATTATTGTACTAATACCATGTACCTGAAACTACATACATTTGTTTGTTTGTTTTTGAATTTCGCGCAAAGCTACACAAGGGCTATCTGCACTAGTTGTTCCTAATTTAGCAGTGTCAGACTAGAGTCATCACCACCCACCACCAACTCTTGGGCTACTCTTTTACCAACGAATAGTGAGATTGACTTGTACATTATAACATTCCCATGGCTGAAAGGACAAGCATGTTTGGTGGGACAGTGATTCAAACCCACGACCCACAGATTGCGAGTCGAGTGCCCTAACCACTTGGCCATGCCGGGCCACATACATTTGTCATCATAATGATAGTACCAAATAATTTAACTTCCAAACTAGTTATTTTTGCACAATTTGAACAGAGTTTGTAACTTCATTAATGCTTAGAAAGCATTAGTTATTTTAGCTACTGTCAAGTGTAATATTGAGCAATAATAATTTCATTAATCATATTAATTATTCTGCTGGTGTAAAAGTAGAAGTAGTATAGCTAAAAATTTTAAAGCAAAATTTACATACAACTTATAACTATAACATAAGTCATAAGTGAACAACATTAGCAGTGCACTGATTCAACTGTCAATTATTCTTAATGTTAACTAATAATGTATGTCATAAATCAGTAAATAACATAACTGAGGCACATGCTTATAATTATATTAATTATTATGAAAATGAGTCATATAATGGTCTAAGTTAGTTAAATTGCTAACAGTAATACTAGCAACAATTACAACAAAGAGAAGTACACACTAAACTTTAGTTTAAAGGTAATACATTAAAGTTAAACAGATTTAATATTAATAATATTTTTTTTAACATATTTACCTAGTAATTTTGTATCAGGTCCGCATAAAACAACTTTCATCAAATATTTTTAAACTCAATCAAGCACTGCTGACAATATAAATAAACACATAGTATTGCTATTAATAAAATTAAAAACTGCTTTTAACATTGACTGACCTTCTGATCAGTTAGAAAGTATTTAAAAATTTCCCGGGTGTCAGTAGCGCCATCATTCGTCATAAATCTTTTTATGTTTCTCTTACTATTGTTTATTCCACTGATAATTCTGAAACTAATTTTACTTCATATCTTTCGTCAACAAAATAATTTGTTATTGTTTTAACATAACTCATCGGTATAGAACTCAAATAAAACAATATGCTCAGTAGATGAAAATTGAGCTTAATGGTCGAAAATGTATATGTGTGTAGCAGTGTGAACATTATGTAACTGCAATTTTAACTTACTTTTAAATAATTTTATATTTGTGAAACTCTAACCAGTACGATCACAAGATTAAAAATAATAATAATGAGCTGTAAATAGTAAAGATTTGTAAACTATAAAAAAAAATATAATTTTATAGATAAATATAGCTTAAAGTGTAGGGTGTTACATACATATATCTCAAAGCCACATTGGGATATCTGCTGTGTCTACAGAAAGGAATCGAACCGTTTATATTAGCTTTGTAAATCCATAGACTTACCGCTGACCCAACCAAAATTTGTTATTAGGCTTGAAGACATTAATTAAACAACATATAAATGTGAAAAACACAATTTTATGTTTTTATTCTCTCAGCAATTCGAAATCTATAGGTCCCCTGCTGGGACAGCGGCAAGTCTACGGATTTACAACGCTAAAACCAGAGGTTCGATTCCCCTTGGTGGACACAACAGTTAAACCAATGTGGCTTTAGTATAAGAAAAAAAAACACAAATTTCTCGATTAGAGAAAAATTTAACATATTTATTAAAGTCTTTTTAAAAATGATAAATAAAAGAAAATCGCATGCCAGGTTACTAAAACAGATTTAAATGTTTCCAAAATGTTGATACCGCAAATTTTGCAAACATAAAATATGTATCTAAAAGAGAGTTGTTTCTAAAACATTATTAAATAGGGTATTTGTAGAAGTTTTAAAAATTTGATTTTAGTCAGTTTAAAATACATTAGCATTGTGACAAGGGAGTATGTGAAACTGGGATAAAACAAATTGACATGATAGATAAAAGAGGGGTTGAGGAAAGATTGTTTAAAGCATAACAATTTACTTGTGTATGAGAGCAAAATATGTTGGTACAATAGCAAACTGATAAAACTATTTATAAGCATAATGAAGTGGTTTTATTTGAGTGACCATATACATGTTTCGAGAGAACATTGGTCTATCTTTTTCAGGTAGATAGAGCAGTGTGCTGTTGAAACATGTAATATGTTCCATAAAATAAAACCACTTATTTATACTTATAACTCGTTGCCTATGAATTTAATGTCATAACAAGGTACATAATAGTTTTAAAGACAAGTCTATAATAACAGTATATTGAAGAATAAGTTTAGTTTTTTATAATGTTATGAGTGTTAGGAACAATATGGTTGAGTTCGGGGCTCAAGCTGAAATGGAAGACCGTCATATATCAGTAATTACAGAAATTTGGTAGAACACTGTCAACAGTAGCAAGTATTTTGAAGTTCCAAATTACAGAGTTTTTAATAGTGACAGCTGGATATATATAAAAAGGTATAACCAAGAGGTTTGAATCTGTATGTGTTGATTACAATCAGAGTCTGGGTTACATGGATGGAATGTTTTTAGTTAGCAACTGTTAGAGGAGGCCACCTTATCAGTGTCAGAAAGATGATATTAATAATAAATTGTATCACGAGATCAAAATTGCTATTGATACGGATAATGACACAAAATTTGGGAAGATTAATCATTGTATAATTAGATTTAAGGTTTTATATGTTGAGATCAATAAAAATGATAATAGTTCCTAATTTTCAGAAAACTAATTTTGAGGTTATGAAAAAAGATTTATCGTTGGTAAGTTGGAATAATAAGTTAAAAGTAATATGAAACAGTTTTAAGTTTTTGTTGATTGAATTGTTTTTAATTCAATATAAGCATGTTCCTAAAAAAGAAGAAAAGGATAATAGGGAAGATCAATCTTACTTAACTTACTAATGACATAAAGGAGAAATTCAAGGATACAAAGAACAAGTTTAAAAGTCTCAAATTGACAAACAGGATGGAAGATTTACAAAAATATAGGAAACTGAGGATTTTGTTAAAAAGAAACTGATAAATCAGAGAGGGCTTGCAAAAAACAGCTATCTGGTAATGTTAAAACTAAGAAAGGATTTAAGTTTGTTGAAGGTGAGCAAAATGGTAAAATTATATTGGAACCTTAAAGGATGACGATGGCAATGATTTTGTTGATGACTATAAGATGGCTAAATTTTTAAATATTTTCTAATTTTCTGTCTTTACAAAAAAGGAAATTGATAATATTCTTAACCTTAATAATTCCGTGGGAAAAAAATGGCGCTGTGTTGAATCATGCGTATATATCTCTTTGAAAGTAAGTAAAAAGATCGAGAAATTAAAAATTGGCAAAACACCACGAGCATACAATATTTCTCCATTTGCTTTAAAAGAAGTCAAATATTAGATATCTTTCTCTCTTTCCTTTTTGTTAGGGTAGTAGACAATGGGCAGATTCTTGAGGATTGGGGAGTTGTTAATGTTGCTCTTATTTTTAAAAGAGGCGATAAGAGTTGTTTTCGAAATTAATATTACTTCTTTAATTCGACAAATTCTAGAAAACCTGATAAAAGAAGCTTTGAAAAAATCTTTAGTTGAAGAAAATATTATTTCATAAAAGAGAGCCAACATGGATTATCTAAAGGAAGATATTTAGTCATAATCTGTTAACTTCATTAACTTTTTTAAGATGCTACTTGTTATCTGAATGATGGAAAGGGTGTGAACATGGTATACTTAGCTTTTGAAAAGGCTTTTTATAAGGTTTCACAAATAATATTAGTAAAGAAAATCACAATCGTTTGGGCTGGAGATAAGACTAGTTAGTTAGATTGAAGGGTACCCAGGTGATAAAAAAGCAAAACGTTATTATTACTGAAGTTCAGTCAATGTGATGTGCATAACTGTTCAGTACTTGAACCTTTGCTTATTCTTATTTAAACTAATGACACTGACAGGGACATAATTAGTATCTTAATAATGTTACAAATAACATTAAACTCAACACAGAGAACATACCAGATACTAAACTACATAGTCCTCCTGTGACACCTTTCATAGGAGAATTCAGCAACTCCAAAGGAGAACGACCTGCCACAATATGTAAGTAAGGCACCAGCTGTATTCCAGAACTGATCTTTCTACACATATTCTGTATGCGTGCCTAAATGCATATAAGCGTAAGCAGTTAGGCGAGGAATTAAATTTAAATTAAGAGTCGGACGCTCTAACTACCATGCCATGCCATGCAAATATAGGTGTGACAAATGTTCCATCAATACTTTGATTTTTCCCGCTAGTGATTTCAGTTTGTCTCACTACTGGACTTATAATGTGTGGTTACTTGGAGTCTACTTGTAGAGTAATTGTGGGAAAATCTTTATGCAATAATGAATTTATTACAACACAACGATTAATATTAACGAGGTTTCGATAAGGTACCGCACGTTACATTGGAATTCGCTGTTTGCCCCACTACTTAAAATTCCTTATTTTCAGCTTTGACGAATAAAGATATGGAACGTTATAATTTGACTTATAGAGTTATTGAAATTTATCCTGATAATAAGGTACATGTGAATGACTAGGTTAGAGGTCATAGCTAAACAACAGTATATACGCTAGCCGATCATAATTTTGAACTGATAGACCAGAAGGAAGACAGTTAGTCAACAACTCTTACCGCCAGTTCTTGGACTACTCAAATCGAATATTGGGTTTTTACTGTCACTCTTACAACACTTCCACAGCCCCAAAGTGCGGAGTGCATTTTTGAGTTACCAGAACGCGAACCCTGGATCCTCAGCTTCACAGTCCGGCCATGCCCAACCCTATTTTGGAAAGGTACAAGCGTCAACCAGAACCTTGACTGCGGTTTTAACATGTATTATCATTGTTAATGTCACAAATTTTATAATTATGTAACTTCTAACAAAACAATACAAGGATTAATAACTTATTTAATTAAAATGCTACCACACATTAAAAAAATATCATTACTATCATCAGCAATTACGTAAATTAGATTAATGAGTTTTGAAGTGTGTTTTTTTGTTGTTTTATTTTTCTATATTCAAACTGACTTTATTGTAGACCCATTATTTTTCTGGAGTTTTCTATTGGGCGAATTTATCATTATCGTGAAAAAAGAAGGACGTTATATGAAAAAATAATAAAAAAAAGAAGAAGAATTTTGTAGGACAAACTAAAATCTTAGAACTTAGTTACTTCAGTGCAACAACTTGTTAGAAAGAGTAGTAATTAGGGGTAGCACGTATAAAAGGAGGCTTAGCCTTCCCAGACAAATCGTCCCTCTTGGAGCATTATTCTCACAACTCAAAAATATATTATACAGTATTTGGGGTGAGAGAGAGACAGAGAAATCGAGAGATGGTGTATGTGAGTCACTGGGGAGAGTTTATTCATTTGAGAGCAATACCTCTCACTTGACAGAACAACCTAACCAAACAAAAGACTCACTCGACGCCTAAGGGAATAACTACTGTATATTTGATAGGCGTTATCTTGATTTTTCTATTTTAATACCATTCTTTTTCTCACTCCTATGCAAGCACGCTATGTATTTATGTTCATATTCAACATACAAACGTTTCATTCTGTGTTCCAAAAAATATGAAAAACCAGTACTTATTGCTTTGTATATCCATTTTCGGACCAGGGGTGTCATTGATACCCCTTGATATTTTCTCCCTCACACTAAAATGCTTGACGAAATTACACGAAACAGAGAAAAAAAACTTACTGAATGCTATCTAGATTCGGCTCATATAATTGGATTTCGGTTTTCTATGATTTTTTTATAAGATTTCTAAAACCTTTTTGTGGGACACTGTTTGATAAAATATTAAAATATTCCCCTTTGTCTTAAAATGTCAGTTTTTTTGTGTTTTTCATCTATCTACGGAGCTTGTTTGAGTTAGAGCAAAGCCGCTTTGAGCTATCTGCTAGGCCCACCGCAGTGAATCGAACCCCACATTTTAGCGTGGTAATTCCGTACATTTACCGCTTTACCGATTTTTTTAAATGTTAATCAGAAAGTTACATTTTATATCTCCAGTCACTTCCAAACTGATTGATATTCATTAACACATTTATTTTGATACCTTATTTTGCCGATTGTAATTTATAGCCCCCCCCCCCCCAATGGCACAGCGGTATGTCTGCGGACTTACAACGCTAGGATCCGGGTTTCGATACCCGTGGTGGGCAGAGCATAGATAACCCATTGTGTAGCTTTGTGCTTAATTACAAACAAGCAAAGTAATACTTATAAATAAAAAAATAATTCATATTGCTTGATACAAGTATTTGAGTCATCCTCTGAGACGGGCTCTCTCGTCCCCAGGGGGCTCAGACGCAGGGCTATGGTAATACGAATTTATAGTCGTTGTTGTATATAACTTTAACCGAGTAAAATTATTAATACATGTTTACGCTTTATGTGTTTGTTTGCAGTTAAGCACAAAGCTACACAAAGGGCCTATCTGTGCTCTGCCCACCACGGGTTTCGAAACTCAGTTTCTAGTGTTGTAAATCCGCATACATACCGCTGTGCCACCATGTTTACAACCTTTCCACATTGGCTTGGCAAGAATTCTATAGTACATGCAGAACACCAGCGCGAAAATTTAGAAAAAAATAAGTGTACATATATATATAACTAAAGTTATGGAAGGATGAATTGTAATTTATAAATTAAAAAAACAGAAAGAGACAAAAAACTGAACGCTGATTTATTGGTAAAAGTCAATTTATGTCTGATAAATATGCTTTCTTTCTTTAAATGTTAAGCTCTTTTATTTATGTGAATACGAATTTAAGTCATCAGAATATTTTGCAGTCGCATACCTTAATATCTAAGCCTATCCATTCTTACCTGATGTTTTGTCAAATAAAAATATTCTGTCGCTTTCAAATAAATATGATACATAATGAAAACATTTTCAGGAACGAACTAAACAAACTATAAACAATTTCCAGATCTGTGGATAAGTTTTGTCCCATTGGTGAAGTAATTAAACACGACCAGCACACACCAATGACCTTGTTCAGTCTTTAGAAGACAACCAGCTATCTCCAATAATATTTACTGTAATGAAGAACAAACAACTCTCTACCATAACCTGTTCCAGTCAGTTTGCCCTCTGGGCAGCACATTTAATACAATGTTTCATTAATGTTTAACCTCTCACTGTAAATGTGGCAAGAAAAACTGTTTTTACACTTTGGTACATGTGCATATAACACCTTGGTGACCCCCAGTCCTTGCATACCATATCTAGGTAACTTATAAAAAACTAGCTGAGGTTATTCGTTAAGGAAGTAAAAATTATATAAAGGACAATGTTCTTCTTTCGTTTGTTATTAAAGCTCTAATGACCTAATTTCATGTTAATTGTATACTCCGCTTTGTGGAAGGTATTAATTGACTCATTTAATTGGTTATGTACTTGTACCTTTAAATTCAAAGCCAAAAACTTATAAAAATAGAAATGTGTCTTATTTTAGGGTGTTTTTTATCCCCTTTCCTGGCAAAAGTCCTAAAACAAATTAGCCCATGCACATCTTCGACAGTTTTCAGTTATCATACGAAAAATTACGGTCATTGAGCCATCCAATTCTGTTTGATGAATGTTGGCACACACACACACGCACATATATAATGGATCACCTTTATAGTAAGCTACAAAACACACCTTTTTGCACTTATAACTGCATGTACACGTGTCACAGGTTATATGCATTCATACTATGCTACTAAAGCTGTAACAGTCACACTTCGCTTTGCTGTATGGTAAATAGCACTCATGCTAAATGCACGTCCCTGTAGTTGTTTTTTTTTCGAAGTTTCTGAATCATTATTTACGGATCCGATACACCAGTGGAATTATCGTGTATTATATGGCTGGGTACCACTGCTGCTGAACTGGTTTTTACTCCTACATGATGCCCAGGATTAGGACAAGCTCTGAGAATCTCGTAAGACAATCCATTTCATTTCTGTGTTGCGAGTCAGATGATATACAACAAAGTTGTACTTTTTCAATGTGCAATCACCCCTTCCATTATTTCTAAAATTCCTAAGCCAGTTCTGTGATGCATGATCAACATGAACGGTAATTTTTCTACCATATATAAATAGTTTAAGCAATATTTCACAAATACTACAACTTTGAGTAATTCCTTTTTTTTTGTATAGTATTTGCATTCAGAAACTGTCAGTAAACGTCTAATGTATACAATTACATGTCTTACTCTTTCCTGAACCGATGACAATACACTCCAATTCAACTTTCACTGGCATCAATTTCCATCAAGAATGAATACTGAAGACTCTATTGAAGCACGCTTTAGTAACTGAAATCCGTGGACGCAGTCTTCAGTATATACAGAATGTATTTTGTCTTTAGTTATTGTAACAATCGTGTAGTAATTGGCCTTCATTCAATTTCAAGTTTGACTTTCTCACTAAAGTACAAAATTATGGAACACGAAAAACCACAACCATCAAGAAAAACAGAATACTACACAGAAATAAATAGCGTGTTTCACCTAATATTTTTCAAGAGTCCTTTAATTATGAAGAAATTTATGAGAAAGAAAGAGTCGAGAAAGGATCTGGCAAAATTAGTAGCATATATATGTTTGATGTACGTTTTTAGTGAAGTGTTAGTATCTTTTTCAGGAATAGCTTAAAAAGAAATTGTAAAATTTTAATTCAATTTGGATTAACAATACATCTTTAGAAGTTTTTATTGTGTTACCAACTGTTAGACTTTCTCTATGGGAAATGAGGATATCTCCAACTGCTGCTGTATATTTTGACATCTGGAAATTGTAAAGTTCAAATTCAATTTGGATTAACAGTACGTCTTTAGAAGAAATTTTTATTGTGTTACCAACTGTTAGACTTACTCTGTTGGGAATGAGGATATCTCCAATTGCTGCTGTATATTTTGACATCTGAAAAGCCCTCTGTAAAGGTTTTCATAAAGAACTTACTGGAAGTGTAGCAAAGAGTTTCAGTAACATAACGATATTTGGTATACTGACGCACACCTTTAAGCAGTTAGCCACTATCTGGGGACTGTTCTGGAGAAGTATAGAAAGCCATCTTGTCTTCTATCGATGACGTTCTTCATCAAACATATCAGGAAATGGAAAATCTTCCCTGTAAAAATCTATAGACTCTTTGATATAAGAGATAGAAAATACTTGTGTGAGTTTTTATAGCATAAGTTTCTGAATTGATGTTGCTTGCTTTACAGGTGCATCAAATCTAGAGGAGGGATTATTGTCAGGGTATAAATACGCGTCGAAAGATTATTATTTAGATCTAGAACTACTTGATTGTGAGTTTGGCGATAAAGAGCGTATAGTGACGATTTTTAAAGTGAAATTATCATATATTGTATTGTAATAACAGAGCAGAGAAGAAGAATTTGTCTTGTCAATTGTGTGGACTTTGACGAGACATTTATTTAAAGCTCTGGATACAATTGTGATAACCAACAGGGTAAAACCTATGTATGTACGTTTGATTTGTTTTAATATATTATTTGAAAATGTATTCTGTGTTGCTGTTTGTTTATTGTTGCAATTTATCGCCAACAAGTCACAGACACCTACTGTAAAGAACCCGGCCTACAACATCTGACAGTTGCAATACGGCTTCGAGATTCCAGTCACAAAGTGTCAAAAGAAGCCATTGCATACGACTATTTCAAGCCAGAATGCTTAATCAGAAGAATGTAGACTATGTATAAAATGTTGAATACCATAAGCAGTTGCTCTATAACTATATAAGCATATTTTTTTACAGTTACTTGGTACTTTCTCTTGTCCTTATCTTGTACGATGAGAATTTTGAGCAGTTGTACAGAGAGATAGTATGCATGCCAACAGGGATCTGATGTTAGAACAGAGGAATGGCTTGTGTAATTATCAATGCTATCTTTCATATTAAATTTATATAAACGTATAGAATAGGTTTTTGATTGCGTGGAATATGCTTTTAATGTAATTCTGTTTTTAACTTTGGGTAAATTATTGTCGTAGTTTTAGCGAAAAGCTATTGAACGATGGGCTTGTTTAATGTGAAGTGTATGAAATTGATTTTATGAACATAAGGAACAAAACTGAGCGAAAATTACTCGAGCTATCAAGGATATCATTATTCACCACATGTTTCTTCTTGTCCCTCAACTGGTCAGCGATACGTTTACGGACTTACAACACTAAAATTCCGGGTTTGATTCCCCACAGTTGACAGAGTGGTGATCATAAAATAAAATTAAAAAATAACCAAAAACTTCCTAAGTTAAAATAAAATACTACTAAGGCCCGGCATGGCCAGGTGGTTAGGGTGCTCGACTCGCAATCTGCGAGTCGTGGGTTCGAATCCTCGTCCCACCAAACATGCTTGCCCTCTCAGGCGTGGAGGCGTTATAATATGACGGTCAATCCCACTATTTGTTGGTAAAAGAGTAGCCCAAGAGTTGGCGGTGGGTGGTGATGACTAGCTGTCTTCTCTCTAGTCTTACACTGCTAAATTAGGAACAGCTAGCGCAGATAGCCATCGTGTAGCTTTACGCTAAATTCAAAAACAAACAGAACAATAAGATACTACAATTTTTTAAGTAAACATTAGCGTGCAAAGCGAAATACACAGACAAAACTTATATTTAGTAAACACTGCACAAAATACGAGCTTACAAATTAAATCATTACATAATTAGCGTAACATCGTTTGACCAAATGCATAACAACAATAATTATAAAGTATTGAAAAGTTCATGTATGCTAAATATGTAAATTTCATTCTTATGTTTAAGGATTAATATATAAATAAGCACTTGATATTCAAAAAAGTTTGGTAACTGGTTGTAACAACTATGCTATTATTTCTTACTCTTAACTATAACATGTAAACCTAAAAAACAACAACAACATAAACAAAAACACACCTTAAATTAACTTATTGTAAACAAAACTTCTAACATTTAATTTAGCCCCAAACCAGCCATGTCTTATTTGAACGTCATAATTACAATAAATAACTAATAAAGTACTCGTATTTGATATTATTATTGAAGCCTAAATTACGGCTATTCATAACCAATTTCTTTACTGTTATTGATAAACACCATTCATAGATGACGCAAGCTTCGCTAAGTCTTCACATACACAGTGTACATACAGTAGTTATAAAACTATAAAAGCGCTATAACCAGAATGCTTTCGAAAGGTGGGCCTTTATCGTTTTATATTAAGACTTCTTGAACTTACGCGTTTTTCTAGCATCACGAATACATAAAGTTATATAATCTAAGGACAACGAGGGACCTGTTGATCCATCCAGGCCGTTCCATCCACTTTAATAAAAACTAAAATGAAATACTCAGAAATTGGTTGAAAAATATAAAAGCTGTTTATTGAAGTTGTAAATTTCTGAATTGTAGGAATCGGAGATCAGACGCGTCACATGATACACAGAAAATGAAGATTGATATATATTTTTAAGTATCTCTCTTCAACACTAACAAATAAAAACTTATATAACATAAAAAGTTGAATACTAAACTATGTTTTCATGCCAAGTTTATTGACATATATTGATAATAAAATGGTATAATCAATTTTTGAATATCGCACTGTAAACGGTCGTGTCATGTGCACTTTTGCCCGTTTGTAGCGCTATAATCAAATACAGAATCATGGATTTAGATTAGTTTGAAAGTCGTGCAAAGCTAAACGAGAGCTATCTGTGCTAGTCGTCCATAATTTTGAAGTGATAGACTAGAGAAAAGGCAGCTAGTCAACAAAACCCATCACCAACTCTTCGGCTACTCATTTACCAACGAATAGTGGGATCGACCGTCATATAATAACGTCCACACGGCTGAAAGGGCAAGCATGTTCGGTAACGTGGATTCGAACCCGCAAATCTCAGATTGCGAATCGAGCACTTTAACCATCAGGCCCGTAAAGATAAGTAATTAGAAAAACTGAAATAAATTTCGCATTCATAAGGTTACTAATTGTTTTATTTCATATTTTTCAACTTTTCATTTCACTGTACATTGAAGATTTAGCTACCGTTAGCATTAGGGAAAAGAAAGTAAGAGATGAGATTGTAACGAATTTGTTGTTATATATTCATTTTAATGTCAACGTTTGTTTGGATTGAGTTTATATTTAAAAACATGCCTAGCTTATAGTGTTAGATGTGTATTGCGAAACTCCAGCCTATTGCCCAAAGTTATAGAAGATTCTCGATAGTAAGAATCAAAAGTATATGTGTGTACGTAAACGCTTTGTTGCGTAATCTGAATTTTCTAAAAAATCTTCCCATGCCGACGCGCCAAGGAGAGTGTCTATTAATAGTTAGCTATAATCAGTGTGCTATAAACTTCGAAAGCTATAACTGTGATTTTTATAACGCTTACCAATCGGAAAACTTCAGATATTTGACCAGGAATCTTTACAAAGTTTGAACATTACAGATTATTTAACTTCAGTGGATTCTCATCGGACATTAATATTTTTACGAAAACATTACCTAACTTCAACGGTGGAAAAACCTAGCGTGTGTGGCCAAGGATAAAGCTAACTATCTTCCCGGCGAATCGTACCTACATCAACTCGTAATTAACTCGTTCATCGTAAATCCTCGATATGATATCAAGGAAGTTCCAAACTAGAAAAACATTTTATATTGTTTGTAAGTTTGTGAAACTTTAAAAAAAAAAGAAATCTTTGTTTGTAATAACTATTTGTA
>NW_013665628.1:1768361-1769444 GCF_000517525.1 Limulus polyphemus
ACAGACGAAGGCTAGAATATTTGGCTCAGAATAGCTCTGGCCACTATCCAGTGAGAATGCAGCAATCTGTGTTTTCTCATAGATGTGGTGGCCTATTTAGCCACAGCAGCACGAAGTCTGGAAATTGGCAGGAAATTGCTTGACTTTCCACATACCATCCATTGCCAATCAAATCATCACTCTGAATAGTTACCACAGATGTCATTCTTGTTAATGGAGAGTGTACCATAGTGAGCAAAGAAGCTTGACTCTCTCTTGCAAATGTTTCCATTTTCTGATGAATGAATGTAGTTATTAACTATTTAAACTCATCACTGAAATTACAAAAAGCACATTAATATCATCGATGACTTGCCATACGGCCAATGAAGGTGTGATTAGATGATGGCCATCTTAACTAATGTCCGTTTTGGAAGAAGAAACCGAAGAACCCAAATCTATCTTGAATGCCAACTACTCTAAAGCAAGATGAAGTGTGACCACTACCAAGTGGCAAACGCATGGATGTACATAATCTCTAACACATGTAGGATCAGCTAGCAGTTCAGAATTATATGCCAACATGTAGAAACAATTTTATTGGCCATGCTTACATTAGGATGTTGAAAAAAGGCACCAATGCTATGTTGCATGTCCTTGCTGCTCAGAGAAATAACTGACCATATCAGGGAGGGCTTTGGTAGAAAACTGTACTTTTCCCTCCATAAAATAGCCCTGGATATTTTTGAACCACTCCCAGAAATCGATATTAATTTACCAAATGGGCTAAAGTATTTGCAATCACGAATACCGTAGTTGTGATTGTGGCCAATGTAATGGTCAATCTCGAAGAACTACAAATACAATGGAAACAACTTTAACTGTTCGTTGTTAAACAAGTTGTGTTATGTACTAAGAGTGTGAAAGTTCGAATGTTATCATAGCATTCTTTGTATGATTACCTGGTCAAATAGGTAGTACAAACAGTTAAGGAAATGCTTAATCTATGGTACGTCAGAAGAATGGAAGCGGTATATGACCAATAAAGGTGCTTGAAGGTAGCTGCAACAGAAATATCAATTACTAGTATATTATGGCTGAGGC
>NW_013665628.1:1770277-1771823 GCF_000517525.1 Limulus polyphemus
AGAAAAACATTTTATATTGTTTGTAAGTTTGTGAAACTTTAAAAAAAAAAGAAATCTTTGTTTGTAATAACTATTTGTAACAATTGTTATTGCAAATTGTATTGTTGTGTGTATATTAAAACGTATTTGTGTTCAAAACGAAAACGTGTGTGTCAATCTTGTTGGCAAATATCGTAAATTAACTAAAATATCGGCATCTATTTAAATACTAAATCCAAAGTATAATTTAACTACTAAATTTAAATTATCAGTTAACTCGGCTTCGGACTATTCGAAATTCTAATATGTAACAAGATATACAGTCTTACAAAAAACAAAAAAACTTATGATATTCGTTTAGGAGGTTCTAGAGCTTATGAAAGTGAAATGTTAAACTTTAAGATAAAATAAAAGTATTTTTATTCTTTGAATGAACTTGACCTTTCTCACATATTCGCTCGCTCAGTAAAAGTGTTAGAAATTCACAGAGAAATCTTCAGTAAAAAATGCTTTATTATGTTTGCCAAATTTTGTGAAAATAAAATTAGCAAATTCAAAATTATAGTAAACACTATTATGTATAGTTTCACACTTACAGGGCAGTTTCAATGGCTTCGGGCTCCCGATGACTCAGTGGTAAGTCTGAATCTATAAAAATCGGGTTTCAATACCAGTGGTGGGCACAAACAAATATTCCATTGTGTAGTTAACGACAAACAAACAGTGGCTTCGTTGTTTTATCACATAACTGTGTCGTCACACAATCATTCATTCGGGTACTACCTCAGCTATTTCCGACGATTTCCGTAAAATAAAAACGCACTGGAATAACAATGAGCACACAAATAGTATAATTCCTTTTAAGGCATTGAGTTGACATAAAAATATGACATTATTTTTCGTAGCCGTTGTCCTCTAATGGTAACACATTTTACTCGAGGTTATATTCGAATTGTTATTCTGTCAAACAATAAAACGGATTTTTTGTAATCTTGTGAAAAACTGAACATATGTAATATTTTTTTACTGAACAAAGGTAAATAATGCTAAAGTGTTTGCTAGAAACGTACTCTTTTACTGTCAGTAAAATAATATATTGTGACTGAGCATCTAAAACCACAGACTAATAAGTCAATACTTCATATTAGAATATCGCTCACTGCCTTTTACATTCGCGTTGATCACCTACACATAGAAGCATTACCATATTGGAGTGTATGTTTGTTTTTTTTATAGCAAAACCAGATCGGGATATCTGCTGTGTCCACTGAGGGGAATCGAAACCCTGATTTTAGCGTTGTAAATCCGAAGACTTACCGCTGTCCGGGGGTACCATAGAATGTAAATAAACGTTCTACGTTTATGTTTTTGGGGAAAGAAAATTCATCATTTTTTCTTTCTTTCCTATGTATCATAACTTAGAATTTACTTTTCTCTCTTATTAATTTTAAATTCCACCTTATAAAACACGTTTTTAAATATTTTTATAATGATTTTTTTTGTTGATGTCAAATGCAGTTTAAAATAAGTATCCATAAAGGAGTTTTTACATTTGAAATAGCATACT
>NW_013665628.1:1772240-1782055 GCF_000517525.1 Limulus polyphemus
CAGATAGCCTCTGTGTAGCTTTGTGCATAATTAAAAAAAAAAACAAGCATACTGTTCGGTGAAAGAATACGATGCCCAGTGATGAAGAACGAGGCTTAGTATTTAAAACTGAGCATTTACAATGAATCTTCGAGGGAAAAGTTATTTCAAAAAAATTAAATATTTATGCAAAAAAGTTTACAAGCAAGTTTTGTTTTACATTACGTCAGTATCAGGGCAAGGTGTGTGTGTGAGAAGGTTGCATCAAAACTTTCAGTGTTCGTATTTTCAATGTATCATAGAAGTACTAAACTTAATCAATTCTGTACTTAAATTTTTTAACATATGGCCCATTTTACAATCACTAAAATACTGAAATAAAATAATGTATCTCTGCTAGGGGAACACAGGAACCTGTCAACGAAGCCTATGTTGGATGTACATGACTGTTTATTGTAAGATTTATTATTTAGTTCGCCCCCAGTGGCACAGCGGTATGTCTGAGGACTTACAACGCTAAAATTCGGGTTTCGATACCCATAGTGGGCAGAGCACAGATAGCCCATTGTGTAGCTTTGTGCATAAATTACAAAAAAAACACTTATTTAGTTTATTTAGTGATATAATATTTAATGTTTATTTATTTTTTGTAACAAGAGTGTTAAAGTTAATTATTTTAAAGGCGATAGTTATAACAAATTTGGTTATGTAACTCGTTGTGTGTGTAGTTCAATTGTTGACATCATTATTCTCTTAACCTCTCGCTACGTGAGTATTGTTACATCATTGCGTTTCGTAGTTTGTAGAAAGTTCGAGGCCTCAGTTAGACAAGGTATATATATATCTTGTCTAACTGAGACCTCGAACTTTCTACAAACTATATATATATATATAGGTGACCAAGCAAGCGACAAGTCAAAGAAAAGACTAAAATAAGAAAAAAGTTAGTTAGAGGAAGAAAATGTGAAAGTAGCCAGTGTGCGAGTGATTAGTCTTAACAGGTGACTTCTATAGTGTGTTTCACAGCGGTATTGTTACAAGAGAAATAGGAAAAAAAAGTGTCTTGTCAATTGGGTTATAAAGTAATTGAACAGACTGTGTGGACTTTTGAGAAAGAAAGAGACAATTATTTAAAGCTCTAGATACAACTGTGGTAACCAACGAAAGTTAAGAAGTCAGAAAAAGTTAAGTTATTGAAAGTTAGACTACGTGTTGGTTAGTTTAGCCGTAACAGGCGATATTTTAAAGTGAGTTTCACAGTTCAACAGAGATAAGGAGAATAATTTGTCTTGTCAAAGGGTGTTCTAAAGTAATTGAACCCGTCTGTGTGGACTTTGACGAAAAGGAGACAATTGTTTAAAGTTCGAGATACAATTGTGGCAACCCATAGAGTATCGTAAGTGAATCTATCACAGATTATATAGTAAGAAACAGAATAGAAGAAAATAATTCATTTTGTCAATTGGATTCTAAAGTAATTGAATCAGCCTGTGTGGACTTTTGACAGAAGAGAATTATTTATAGTTTTAGATAAAACTGTGATTTCCTACAGTGTAAAGAATTTTTGTATATACGTTTGACTTGTTTTGAATATATTATTTTATAACAAGTGGATTGTGTGCTGTCCGTTTATTGTTTGAATTTATCACTAATAAGTCACAGACACCTACAGTAAAGAATCCAAGCCCATATACATAAAACTCTGACAGCCTGAATGAAATTGGTAAAGACAGAGAAATAACAGTGTTTTTTCTTTCCCGAAACAAACATTTGGCAAACTTGCTTGTTATTCATTTTCAAGGTATTTGTGCTTCGATATTTATAACTAGCGTTAACACTGATACACCGATGAAAATGTTACAGAAATTAGGCATATCTCTGTTATCTTTGGTAATTATAAACAACTTGCAAATGCTGAACAAAATATTTACACTACACGTGAATTAATTGTTACGTGACAAAAAAGTGTAAATTATACGGTAATAGCTCGTCTGATTGTCAGATTATGTAGAGTACATCACCTTTGTTAAAGATTGCAAAGATAAATTTACTACTTAGAGAAAAAGGGCCGGATGTGGACTGTTACTTATCGTGCCCGAACTGTGAATTCGAGGGTTTATGATTCGTGATCCGTTGCCGGATTCGTTATAAGAGTGACGATGAAATTAAACTCTTTTGTCAGACAAGAATAGTCAGCAATGGGTGTTGTTGAATAGCTGCCTTACTTTTAACCTATCAGATCAAAAGAAGGAACGGTTATTTGCATACGAAAATTTACCCAGAAACTCTGAAACCAACATATCAGATTTAAATTAGCTTCGGTTTAACTTCTAAATTTTTTAAGTTTTAAAATTTTGATTTGGAGTTACACTTCAGCAAGTTCAAAAAATAATTAATAGTAAATCTTGAAATTCTGAAGTTGTGATGCTTCAAGAGAACTTAACTCTCACGGAATAAAACCATCAGATATAATAAAAATAAGAGTTAATGAGAGTAAAGGAGAATTCACTATGAAAGAAGTGAAATATTATTTACTTGGTTAACAGCCAAGAATCTGCTTCTCGTGCAGACAACAGGAATTGGAATAAAACAACACAGATAAATTAAACTTATCTAGCCTTTGGAAAAAAAAATAAGAGGGCGTGGAATTATCCTAAAATAAAGTCATATATGTAGGTAAATAATAAAAGGTTCACAGAAAATGAAATTCCTGAAAGCACTGACAAATCGCAATGCATAAATCCTGTTGACTGTTCTATCTCTGTTTCAGTTTATGCGTGCTTACAAATCGTTTTGTTCGTTTTTTAATTATGCGTGCCAAATTGCAAACAGGTAATGAGGCGAGAATACCTAAAACAAATAGAAGAATCTGTTTTCTTCATTGCGAAGACAGATTATCTCGAACTCAAGTAAATACATTAGTTCGATTATTCTTTCCAGCCATTAAGTAAAATAAATAAACGAAAAGGATGAAAAAGTTACGAGTAATAAAATAGATGTTAATGAAAACAATAAGAAATATTCAATGTTACAAAACTGAACTGGTGTAGTCAATGGAAGAGAAAAGAGGAGAGTCAAACGCGTTTTGAAAGAGAACATATTAGGAGAGCCGTCTAGACGAGAAGACGTGTAAAATATAAACCAGACAACAACTAAAGAAAAAGAAATATCCATCTAAAAAACGAACATAAGAAAAAGGCAAAAACACAAAAGATATTAGAAAACAAAATAGAAGAAGGCCAACGATATGTGTAAAGAGTATAATTCCTTTAAAAAGTTTGTTTGAATATTTTGGATATTTTTGGATACATAAAATGTTCCACACCTATGTAACTAAACATGTAACTTCGACCCCTATTTAGTCAGTCTGACCTTCCCCCTGTTTTTTCAACTTATGTTTACGTCTACACTCCGTTACACCATTTTCTGTTTACCTCTGAAGAAGACAGGTCTTCTTATCAAAAGTATTAAGATTATTTATTTTTAATTTGATTTACCAAGATATTTTTGAACTTACGTTTATTTTAAAAATCATGAACTGAACTAACAAACTTTTCCTAGTAAAGGTCGGGTCATGGCCAAATTGGCTGGGACGTTGAACCCTACATTACTAGCTGAACTTCTGACCTTTCAAAAGCTAAGTTGATTTAGATTTGCAGTTCCTCATTTTAACTATAAAAAATCTATGGTTCTTGACAATTGGTTATATTTCTCAAGGTCAATGTCCTTCACTCTAGTCTTATTATCAAAATGAAAGATAAACTTATTGTTAGATTATGAAGGCTATGACCTGATTCACGTGAAAACTCAAACAGTCTGGATGAAATATCACTGAAGATTCATTGATGTTTTTAGTGGTCAGAGCCGTCCAATTTACTTCAAAAGTCAACTTCTTCGACCCAGGAAGGAGAATCAGCTGCCCTGACTTCTGCAGTGACTGCTGACTCTGTTATTCCTGCTGTTTGGAATCCGTCTATCATAGGGGTTGGGCAATTCAGCACCTAGATATTATCCATCTCATCCCCAACCCAAAGGAGAGCTTCCTGACCTGTAAAAAAGGATGGAGAGAAGACAGAGAAGACAAAAGGTCTCAGAAAGCTGAGAATATAGCAACTGACAATTTAAAGGTAGCTTCTATATTTGTGAAATTAACCGACAAATTCCGGCAACATCCATGACCTGAATCCTGGAATACCTTTCTGCTAAGACAATCCAATGATGTTGCCATCATTGCCAGGATAAGGTCACCAGATGGGCGTAGGCTTAAGCACTTTGTCAATGAGTATTGGTCCACTTGCGATATAGGAGTAATGGCAAAGGTCATCATCTCATGATGAAAAAACTGTTAATTGAAACAAGAGATCAACCTCAAATAAACATCCAGACAACTAAAGAGGCCTTCCAGAAGATCTCAGCCAAATAGTAGGGATCCAAAGAGGAACTTAATATTCTTCTGGTATTTCTCTAGAAGTATCTACCTTTAGATGTAAAAATTACACATTTATTTTAATTTAGTACAGTTCTTATTTGGTGAATGTTACTTATTCTTAGTATCCTACGTCAACTTGTATTTGTTTTATGTTTTGTTTACGTTGTGCTGTGTTCTTTTTAGTTCTGGTGTGTATAAGTGAGTTTATTTTGGCTTTATTTCATAATGACATTGTGTCGAGTTTTGTTTTAATTCCAAGTTTTACACCTTTAGGTTCACTGATTTTATGATATACTGGGCTATGCTGTATTTTAATTAGCTTCATGCATTTTGATCGTTTGGAATGATTTTTATTAGATTGTAATAGGCTAACTTCAGTTTTATTTTTATTTTGTTTTACTTCACTTAATACTTGTGCAACATTCAATTATTTTTCTGTTAATTTGCATTTTAGATTTATTTATTTTTTCATTTTAAGTTTCCTTTCTATACATTTGCGTTTACTTTTAGATTATTCTTATATAGAGCTAATTTCATGTTCAGTAATTCTGTATATTCTTTTGCTTTGCGCATTCTATTCAATTCGTTCAGTTCCATGTAATACGTTTAGTTGTGTATTATGTTATATACAGTTATATTTATTCTGAGTTTATTCATGCTGTATCTGTTTGGCTTTTTGGAGCTTGTATGTTGAATAGTTTCCTTCATATGTTCTTGAGGGGGGGGTGTTATGGCGCGTGACTGATCATTTAAGGGGTGAATAACGGGAACTATGAATACCTTAATTAATTATTTTGGCCAATTAAAATTCATTTTACAGGTTTAGAAAAACCCAGAGATAAGGAAAATGGGGCTATAACAGTTGAAAATTGATATATTTTACCCTTTTATAACTAGAAGAATTGTTTATTCAGGAATGTTCAAGTATAGTTTTTCATTCAGTCTTTTAGCTGAGGCATAGTGGCTCATAGAATGGCTCTGAGTTGATTTTTTTCAAGTACAAACTTTTAGCTCATACCTCCATCTCTTGACCGATTTGAGATATAATTACATCTGCAGCTATTACCTCTTGTTTTCATTTAGCTCTGTCCTTGTGAGCAGGATGTAGTACTCACAAACATGCATTAATTCTCACTTTTGGTTAAGGTTACATACCACAGTAGCCATTCTGTGAAGCCTATATTTTCTTGACCGTACTTTTGTGTCATTGCTCCTCTGGAGTGTGTATGTGGGTCATTCCCAAATGGAAGGGAGGTACGGAGGTTTACATAGGTTTAGTATACTCTAAGAGTATCTAGGATTGTAGGGTAGTTCACTAATATTTGGTCCGACTTAACAATGCGTTATAGATACAGTTTTATCTGTCATTTTTGAATGCAGAAGTCTCTTGTTTGTTTTCTAGCTCCTTCAGCCAGAGAAGTTACAAAAGAGTTCGCATGCTGCCCAGTCTGAGTGTCGAGCTCAGCATGTTTAATCAGTGCAACGTAATGATTTTTGTAGTTGAGTATTTTTGGCTGTCGGTGCTCATTTTATTAACGTGGCCAAGTGGTTAAGGCGCGCGATTCGCAATCTAAGGGTCGCGGGTTCGAATCCCCGTCCCACCAAACCTGTTCGCCCTTTCAGCAGAGGGGACGTTATATTGTGACGACCAATCCCACTATTCGTTGGTAAAAAGAGTAGTCGAAGAGTTGGCGGTGGGTGGTGATGACTAGCTGCCTTCCCTCTAGTCTTTCACTGCTAACTTAGGGACGGCTAGCGCAGATAGCCCTCGTGTTGCTATGCGCGAAATTCAAAAATAAACAAACCATTTTATTCCGTCGCAAACAAAGACTTTCCTGTTATTGCGATACTTAGTATTTAGCCAATGGTTTCAGTTTTACTGCAATTACTACATTTATCATAAGCATATTATGCTGTTACATAACGGCGATAAAATTTTATGATAGCTTGAAATGAAAAGACATTGTTGTTTTATAATGATTTATGGCATTTTGCACCACGTTTGGTTGATTTGTGTGATGGCGTGGGCTGCGAGTAATATAAACCTTATGCAATAAACTTTGGCAATGTTCTAGGAAAGAGTTTTGTTTTAATTACTCTTTTCGTGATTTTCAGGCTGCATAAGTAAGCTTGGAAACAGAATACACATTTTTCTATTAAAGATGGGAGTGAGTATATATATTTATATATATAACTTATAAAAAAGCTAGTCTTTACGTTTAAGTACTAAATTATTTTTTTAGATAGTGGCCGGAAATTATACTAGTAAGTCTCTGAAACGCAACTTAATCATTTTACCAACACATTTTTGGACATTCTATGCATTGTAACTGTTTAGGCTTACTTGTTAGCAGGTTATGATATACGTCCCGGCATGGCCATGTGGTTAGGGCGCTCGACTCGCAATCTGAGGGTCGCGGGTTCGAGTCTCCCTCCCACCAAACATGCTAGACCTTTCAACCGTGATTTCTATTTCTTACGCTTAGGTCATCAAGCCGTAATGAAAGCATCGAGGAAAGCTTTGGAGAGAAAATTCAGAAAATAAAAATATGGAAAGGTATGAAGAAAGTGAAATTTTAAAAAAAAGACATTAAAATAATACGTTTGAGAACTTTTATTTTAGTGAAAAGTATTTTAAGAAAAACACTGAAATATTTCAAACTTGTTCAAGCTAGAAATAGACCATAAAATAACAGAAAGGAACGAAAATAGAAAAATAAGAACTGACAGTTAAGATCTTAAAGAAATGGAAGATTCTAATTATATAAAAAATATAATAATTCATGGAGAGTGAAAGAAAGAAACTGTAAAGGAGAAATAGTGTATAAAATAATACAAAGAGACAAAGAATAGGTTGGATAAAGGAAATAAAACAAAAGAATAATTGACTTCTGCCAGACTGTCCGAACAAGTACGAAGAACACCTGTAAGTTGTGACAATATAAATGGACCAACTTCACGATACTAGCTGGCATTTACGAATGTTCAAGCGAACTGTTTCCTAGAGATCCCAGCTAACCATGTTAAATTACGGTCAGGTAATGAGCCGTATAAAGTTATCACGAAAACTAAAAGTACATTCGTTGTTAGACTTGGGTTTTGGAAGACATAACTTAACTTTCCAGCTTGTTGTTACCCATTCAGTCACCTAAGTGGTATCTATGCTATCTAAAAGAAATATTTTAATGCGTCACGAGTAAGTATCAAATTATCAGGTATACAACAAAGGGTATAGAAGTCTAGAAGCAGTGTTCTAATTAATCAAGAAAATATAAATATTCGTCTGTTTTACGATATTCTGATTCTGGTAGCTTTCAAAATAACCTCTATAACCAGAAAACGTATTAACTGTGTTTTGTTTTTGAATGCAAGAAAAGTCAAGGCTAATTTTTTGTTCGCAATTGCCTTTAGTGTTTTAAAAGAATTAAAAAAATTGTTTTCTTAATATAAATTATGGTGTGCTTAGAAGTTAATCTTTTTTTAATGTTTCCAAATATAATTGTATAACAAACATTAACTTACTACATATTTGTGTGTTTTTTCATAAAAGTATTTGTTGGACTAATTGAAACTCAATTTTTTTTTAAATTAAACCTAACAAAAAGTATATTTTATTTGTGAAATAATTTAGCTCTTCGAATGTGCGTTTGTTTGTAATTAAGCACAAAGCTACACAATGGGCTATCTGTGCTCTGCCCACCACGGGTATCGAAACCCGGATTCTAGCGTTGTAAGTCCGCAGACATACCGCTGTGCCACTGGGGAGCTCAAATGTGCGATAGAAGTATATGAAATTTACCCTGAGAGTTATTCAGATGGTTATAATGTTGTTTTTGTATCAAAATGGAACTGGAAAATAGTTAATCAGAATTAAAAGGCTACTGAGAACTTGAAACAACGTTAATGATTCTTTGAAATCGCTGATGCTTAAATGCAATTGATAGATAAAAGTTCAAAAAAAAGTTTTTTAATAGACAGATAAAACTGATAGAAAAAATATTATTTACTTTGTATTTGAAATGTAGAGATTGCTGTTTTTTTTCTTTGTAATAACGTTATTGCACGAGTTAGTTATAGAACCAACCATTATCTTTTAGGTAATCTACTGTGTGCTTATCTGTTCATTAATATTTGTTTGCGTGTCTTTAAGTTTATGGGAGGTCTTTTATTGACTGTCACGTGTTTCTGCCCCGAATCTAAATTCAGCAAAATGCAGGTTATATGACAGCGGTAAGTTTTAGAAGTTGACCATCTTATCATAGTTAAGAAACCAGCATACTACGAGGAGGTTCAGAGAGATAATATCGTGATAGATGTATATTATTACCTATTGGAAGAGGGGAAGGTATATATTTCATTGCGTTTTGTTAAATGTGAACGAAATTCGCCACGAAAAAGTCGATCTGGACCAAATAAAAGAGTGATTTTGGAAGAGACATTCTGGAACAAAACTTGTGTTTCTATGTTTTTAATATAATATGCCGTGACTAATGCTAACAAAGTATCTCAACTCTATGTAAGCTTCTTCTTTAAGTTGGTACTCCAGCAACCCGGATGAAAGAGACTAGTGTCACTTCAAACTACAAAGATATTCGAGATAAAGCTGAATGAATAAATACTGTAAAACTAGTGGTAACAGATGTAATGACGCTAATATTGTAAGAATGACTGTCTTTCCCATCATAACAACGAATAGAAATGTTAAAAACAAACACATTTATAAGTTAAAACTGTTTTTGTTGAGAAACACTTTTTGTTTGTTTGTTCGTAATTAAGCACAAAGCTACACAATGGACTATCTGTGCTCTGCCCACCACGGGTATCGAAACCCGGATTCTAGCGTTGTAAGTCCGCAGACATACCGCTGTGTCACTGGGGGGCAAACACCTTTTTATCAGTAGTTTTACTGTTCAATAACCTTAACACAAATTAATGTCATTATCATCAGTTATACATGATTTTATTATTATAGAAGAAAAAAGTTTTAAGGAGCATTTTACAGGCTGACTAAAAAAATTCATGACCTAATCTAGAACATTTAATGTGGCTGTTTGACCCGTTCCGGAAACAACAGGATCAGCTTGTCGGTTTGTTTGTTTTTAATTATGCACAAAGCTACACAAGGGCTATCTGTGCTCTGCCCACCACGGGTATCGAAACCCGGTTTCTAGCGTTGTAAGTCCGCAGACATACCGCTGTGCCACTGGGGGGGCCAGCTTGTCGGTTCTATAGTTCTTCTGGTTTGGTTTGATTTGAACTTCGCACATGATATACGAGGGATATTTGCGCTAGCCGTCCCTAATTTAGCAGTGTAAGTCATCACCACCCACCGCCAACACTTCGGCTACTCATTTACCAACGAATAGTGGGATTGCCCGTAACATTATAACGCCCCCACAGCTGAAAG
>NW_013665628.1:1783013-1786066 GCF_000517525.1 Limulus polyphemus
ACCACCCACCGCCAACACTTCGGCTACTCATTACCAACGAATAGTGGGATTGCCGTAACATTATAACGCCCCCACAGCTGAAAGGGTGAGCGTGTTTGGTGGGACGGGGACTCGAACACGCGACCCTAAGATTGCGAGTCGAGCGCCCTAACCACCTGGCCATGCCGGGCCCCTGTTCTTCTGAATGATAGTAAAGTTAAAGTTAATTGAAGTAAGAATAGTAATAACAATATAAACAATTGGTGTTAAACATAAATGAATAATATTGTGTTATTAATCCTTACTCTAATCCTAATTTGTAAATGATTTAAATAAGCCCCCCAGTGGCACAGCGTTATGTCTGCTGACTTACAACGCTAGAAATCAGGTTTCGATACCCGTGGCGGGCAGAGCAAAGATAGCCTATTGTTTAGCTTTGCGCTTAACTACAAACAAACAAGACTTAAATAATATTGATAATCATTACACTTCACTTACCTAATCTAGTTGGAAACATTACAGTTGCTGTTTATGTAATTAATGATACAGATAACACCTACACCACTACTGTTTTAGCCCGATGCCATCTGAACTGATAATTCCTGATATTGGGCGAAAGGCATCGTCGGCAGAGAAGATCGGAAATTCAATTTGTTTGACGTTCTTTGTTGTTTGGTCTTTTTTGCTTTCCTTCCTATAAGTTCTTAAAATGTAATGTTTGTATTATGTTTAATCTATTTCTGTGCTGTTCCAAGCAGACGATGTGTAGAGCTAAGATAATGAAATACAACTACCATTTAATTAATCCTATATCGTTATTTATATCTAACAAATTTCAGGGAACTGCTCTTTGGTATTAATATTATCACATGTTTCGATTTGGTACGTGATAGGGTTATGACATAAGATTCCTATACTGTAAAAATAAAAATAAAAAGATGAAAGATAAATCTTCGAAGTACGAGTAAACAGATATATATTACAAAATCTGGAGGCGTTTAACATTAACGACACAAAATCCAAGTGAACAAGCCATATTTTGAATGATTAGTTTAATTACCAATTGAAGGACTCAAATTTTCCAGAGAAATAGCTAAGATCTATTTTGATTACGAATATAAACGTAACGTTATATCCCCCCCCCCATTGTCAATATAATATATGCATATAAAATTCGCTCTAAAATAATTAAAACATTAAATTCTGTTCTCGCTATTTGGTTATTACGTGATCTTTGTTTTTTTTTCTCTCATACTGCAAAGTACATCATCAAATATTTATATCTACTGCAAGGCAAAGTGTGACAAAAAAAAACGATCGAATACAACATATTGCTACCAGCGGTAAGTAAAATAGTTGAGAATGTATTAAAACAGTTGCTTTCACACAAACAAAACTTACTTTAAGATTTATACTGTACAAAATATTTTGAAGCCAATCAATTATCAGCGTAAATCTTAGAAATCACTAAATCAAATGTAGTACATTAGCGTTGGAGGTGACATTTGCTGTCTTTCCAAGGCAAAGTGATAACACCAAGCTGTAAACAATTTCGCAACGATCCCCTTCCCCACAAACATGTCACTCCTTAAGTAGCATCATCATGGCTCACGAATATCAAAACATACGATTCTCAGAATGTATCTGTCTATTTAATGATGGGTAATTTACCATTAGCGGATCATAAGCTACAGTTTTACTGCTTACTCTTTATGAATGTCTGAAGAGAGTTCTGAAAAACATTTTCCCCATTTTCATAGTTGATCGATTGTGTACGAGGTACACGTGAAGTCATTTCCTGAATCAGATTCAGGAAATCGTTTCTTTATAACTGAGGACCTGAGATAGTGCTGGCCAGCCAACTATCAAAATACTTAGTATCATTTTCAAGACAAGGTAGTGATAATGTGTGTCCGGTGGGGATAAGAACTGTCCTCCATCAAAACAAAATAATATCTTACATTGGTTGCCAAAATCTCGTCCTCATGTCGCCCAACATCCAGCATAACAGTCCCGGCAGTTTCTCCATGGAAACAGATACCTCTCAGCGCCCCATCAGAGAGTTACCCTATAACTTATCATTTATATATATATATATATATACTTTGATACTTTTAATAACATAATATAATGTGACAGATCGGGGCATTTTCTTTGCTTTTTTTTATATATAGGAAAACGTTTAACTGCTCGCTAGACAAATTGACTCACCTAATTTAGGATTCCTGATAAAAAAATAGTTGGTGTATCAAGTAGCATAGCAATAAAAATATATTTGTTCAGAATGTACTATGACGTTTTAAAGGAGAAGTAAGCTTTTTTCCAATGCTTTTCAAAATTTATGAAAAGTGAAATAACAAGAACATAATATACAGATAACAAGGGACCATTTGGTCCTCAAGACTTCCTACTTCCAGTGACAACTCAGTCCATGAGTTAATCATCCTATTAGAAAAATAAAATAAATCTTAACTGGAGCATAGCTTCTATTTTCCAAATCTTAAAATTGTGTCCTCTTCTTTATCCACTTTATAATAGTGAAACGAACCGCCTGAACGTCACTTTAGTGTAGCCTATATAATGTGTAAAGTTTAGTTTACTCTAATCCCTTATAGTTATGGCACACGACGAGTAACACATTTGACATGTAATGCTGTTTGAATACAAGAAGGGAAACAACGCCTCTGTAGCCACAAAGAAATTTCTGGAAATGTTCTGAACGTTTGTAAGTGTCAAAGATGGTTCATCAAATTTCGTTCAGATGACTTTAGCCTTAAAAACTGTGATGGTAGGGGTCGACATGTTTGGAATGGCCCTGAAATTGCATGTCTATCGTGAAACAATACCTAAACATCTAAGGAATATGGGAAAACTCCATAAAGAAGGTGTTTGGGTGCCTCGCGAACTCCCCGATGATCATCGTTTCCAACGTGTGAACGTTGCGTCGTCTCTTCTGGCGCGTAATGCGCGTGAACCACTTTTAGACAGAATTGTCACCGGTGATGAAAAATGGATTCTCTATGCGATTATTAAATTCCAAAAACAATGGCTCAGTCCTAGACAAAAACCACTTC
>NW_013665628.1:1787028-1791531 GCF_000517525.1 Limulus polyphemus
GTAAATTAAAATTGTTATTTTACGGTGATAATCTTGTTTTCTTGTGCCCAATAATGCATAATTTCATTTGATAAACACGTTTAGATTGAATGGTAATTTATAATCAGTCACGAGAACGTCGAATCTGAATCACTGGAAAAAAACACGGGGGTGCTTAACTTTTTTCCAGGTGTATATAATCCAGACCACAAACCGGGTGCATTGGGTAAAGCTGTACACTTTCCCTAGTGTGGATGCACTTATTATGTGACAGATTTCGACTCTGTTCCCAAGTCTAGTTGAGCGCTGTGGGTAAAGCTGTACACTTCTTGTTATGTGGATGCACTTAATATGTGACAGATTTCAACTCTGTTCCCAAACTTTATTGAGCGCTATGGGTAAAGCTGTATACTTTCCGTGGTGCGGATGCACTTAGTATATGGTAAGTTTCAGCCCAATGTTGCTCAAAATTGAAACTTATCATAAGAACATCATTATAAAATTCTAAATATCAATTTCATATCTAACAATGAATAATTCCAAATCAAGTCGTGTGTTTTTTCTATATTTGCTGTGTTAAAAGCATAATTTAGGAATATATTGCCATTAATATGATGTTAACAGCTAGTAATTATTCTTGTGAAATCTAATTTTAATGTAGTGATGAAAATAAAGATGTAAGTGCATCTCACAATTTTTCATAATCTATGCAAGGTGCTGAAGAGAAGCTAAGAAATTTATGAACGTTTTTTTTTTAATTATCTATAGAACATTACAAATACATTTAAAGTTACTCATATTTGATAAACTTACTTCTCACGGATCATTTGAATAATTATCTATTTGTAAAAGAATGAGATAAACCCAATTAGTTTCGTCTTTAAAATGTTCTGTTTGTTTATTGGGTGATAAAACAACGAAGTTATTATCTGTTTCTTATTAAGTACAAAGCTACACAATGGACTATCTGTGCTGCGTCCCCGTGAGTACTAAAAGCCGATTTTGAACGTTATAAACACTCAGATTTACCCTTGAGCCACCAAAGGGGGGTGGGTTTCAAAATGTGTTTTTACTACGTTTATGTAATTTCTAATATTCAGCTGAAAACTAACAGTAGACGTTCTATGACATTGTAGATCTTTGAATGAGTGCTCTGTATCTATGTATTTAAATAGCCTTGTATAGTCTAGCAGCAGTTCTAACATCTATCTGTTTGTTTTATAATGGATTGAAAAATCGTTAAACGAATTTTCAAATCTTTGACGATTTCCTCTATCTTTACCCTATTCATTCGATCAATTTTGTATATTACTGTTGTATTAGAAAAGATGTTTTTTTAATATTACTCTTCAAATAAAGTTTCTTCTAAGGTGTGTACATTTTGCTTGAATTTCATAGTTTAGCAAAATCTTAGCAAACTACAATTATATTTATAATGTTTTGCCTCTGATAGTGTTTAACTTTGGATTCAGTTTCTCTATAAATAAGGTTCCTTTGGTCCTTATATCTTGTTCGTCGTTATTATTATTCATCCGTAATCTAGTGTTAGTAATTTTTTCAACATCTAGACCAAGAATGTTACGGAACTACAGATGAAAAGAACCATGAAATAGCATGTAAACAGAGGATCTTGAAAAGAACCATGAAATAGCATGTAAACAGAGGATCTTGAAAAGAACCATGAAATAGAATGTAAACTGAAGATCTTGAAAAGAACCATGAAATAGAATGTAAACTGAAGATCTTGAAAAGAACCATGAAATAGCATGTAAACTGAAGATCTTAAAAAAGAACCATGAAATAGCATGTAAACTGAAGATCTTAAAAAAGAACCATGAAATAGCATGTAAACTGAAGATCTTAAAAAAAAACCATGAAATAGCATGTAAACTGAAGATCTTGAAAAGAACCATGAAATAGCATGTAAACTGAAGATCTTGAAAAGAACCATGAAATAGCATGTATACTGAAGGTCTTGTGGTGCAGCAGCATCACTTGATGGGCATTAATGACCTTCAACAGAAGGTAATGTCTTCAGAAGAACTGGCTCTATCACAAATATTGGAAGTTGGCCTTAGCGTAAGACATAAAATTGTTAATTAATTTATTCATATTACAAGATTTCCCCGTGATATAGCTATCTTTGCATTAATATATTTATTTTTGAAAAGTAAAAAGAACGACACAAAAAGTTTATAAGCGCTTCTTATTCATTGTCGTGTCGCAATTCTTTTGTGATAGCAATTAGATTAGCACATCCACTTCAGTCTATTATTAATATATTTTGGTTGAGTGAGAAATATCAACATTTTATTCATATTTAATACTACCCACTCCCGTAGAAATGTTCTGATTAACTAGTAGAAAAAAAATAGTAGATTAACTAAAAATTAATATAATTTTATGCCGAAGGTTATATGCTGTACAGATATGGATGAAAACTTATGAAAATACTGTCACAAGTTTTGGAATATACTGATATCTTTAAATACACATATAATACTGATATCTTTAAATACACAGCTAATACTGATATCTTTAAATACACAGATAATACTGATATCTTTAAATACGTAGATAATACTGATATCTTTAAATATATAGATAATACTGATCTCTAAAAATACATAGATAATATTCATCTCTTTAAATACATAGATAATACTGATATCTTTAAATATGCAGATAATAATGATATCTTTAAATACACAGATGATACTGATATCTTTAAATACGTAGATAATAGTGATATCTTTAAATACATAGCTAATACTGATATCTTTAAAATCATAGATAATACTGATCTCTTTAAATACACAAATAATATTGATCTCTTTAAATACATAGATAATATTGATCTCTATAAATATATAGATAATACTGGTTTCTAAAAATACATAGATAATATTCAACTCTTTAAATACATAGATAATATTCAACTCTTTAAATACACATATAATACTGGTCTCTTTAAATATATAGATAATACTGATATATTTTCTTTTTTACATATGGTATAACCAACTTAGATGAAAACAACTAACTCAACGGTTTCAGTTCACGCAGTTTGATGACATACCTCATAACCTCCTCCAACGAAGACTATGTTTTCATCCCTGTATGTTTTTGTTTGTGTGTTTGTCAGCAAGATTTCTCGAAAACGGTTGAATGGATATGGACGAAAGTACGTATACATTTGTACTATGATCCAATTTAGAAGTGATTAGTTTTTGGAGAGTCAAGGTTACTATGATCCAATTTAGAAGTGATTAGTTTTTGGAGAGTCAAGGTTGCAGGAAGGTTACGAAAATAAAAAACCTTATCTGTTAACATGGGGACCGATTTTTCACACTATTTTTCACTCTGATTACTCAGTCATAAATGATCGATTTTGATTAAACTTGGTGGACATATGTGTAATATTATTTCTCATTGCCCTGCCAACAACGATCCTTATCCGTTGTTAACGACGGACATACGGACATAGTTTCGTATTTTTTGAAGGTCAAATATGATCAATGCTGCGTAGCAGTGGTATGCTCTCTGTTGAGTGCCCCTCTAGTTTTCTAAATTTGTATATCATTAAATCAGCTAGAAAGGCTGTTGCTCATCATATAGTTTGCTGAACTCTACAATCTAATGGGTAGCTATAGTCGTTTAAGGACATCTCTATTCAGTCCGTTTATGTTTTCTTGGCCCGGCATGGCCAGGTGGTTAGGGCATTCGACTCGCAATCTGAGGGTTGCAGGTTCGAATCCTTGTAACACCAAACATGCACGCCCTTTCAGCCGTGGGGGCGTTATAATGTGATGGTCAATCCCACTATTCGTTGGTAAAAGAGTAGCCCAAGAGTTGGCAGTGGGTGGTGATGACTAGTTGCCTTCCCTCTCGTCTTACACTGCTAACCTCTCGTGTTGCTATGCGCGCAATTTAAAACAAAATAAACAAACCATTTTATTCCGTCGCAAACAAAGACTCTCCTGTTACTGCGATACTTAGTATTTACCCAATGGTTTCAATTTTACTGCAATTACTACATAAGCATATTATGCTGTTACAGGGACGGCTAGCGCAGATAGCCCTCTTGTAGCTTTGCGCGAAATTCAAAAACACACAATACGTTTTCTTACGACAGGTCCTCACTAGTTAGATTTCACTTGGAATATTGTCTACATTTGTGTTTATTTATAAAAAAAAGGATATTGACTTATTTTTGTTTGTTTGAAGTTAAGCACAAAGCAACACAATAGGCTATCTGTGCTCTGCCCACCACGGGTATCGAAACCCGGTTTCTAGCGTTGTCACCCCGCAGACATACTGCTGTGCTGCTGGGGGGGGGGCGATTGAGTTATTGGAAAAGATTCAGAGGAGAGCTATTAGGTCGTCAAGAAATTAATGTCGCTTTTTGTTAGATGAAAAAGCCCAAAAACATATATATCAAAACAAAACATTGATAAAATGAAATAGTCAACATTCTTATCGATGATGCCTTCCCATCTTACGATCAGGTTGTTAATGCTCTGA
>NW_013665628.1:1792477-1801226 GCF_000517525.1 Limulus polyphemus
GTTTTCAGCAGCATTGAGTTTTAAATAATCTTTCTCGGCACTAACTGTAATAGAGGTGGGTAGAAACCTCCATTGCATAAGCAATCAGGGGTGCAGGAAAATTCCTTATGAATAGCTTAGTGCTACAGGATCTTGTGATATAACCCTGTTCAAGAGAGGGGGTTTTTTTGCAAGACAGTTTGCTCAAAAGCCTATTTGCAGATGTCAGGATGTAGCTGTTCTTGTTATTGATAGTACTTATATTTGCAACGAGAAAATCATGCATTACGTTTCCACACTAGAAGTTTTTGTTGCCATAAAAAGAAAAGGTCTTTTGTGAAACTGATGATAGTCGTATATACGAATTAAGCTATCCTCAACGTCTTGGAGCTCTACCAAACTGATGGCAAAAGCTATGTCTTCATCCTGGAATATATGTTGACATTAAATATAGAACAACTTGGTTTCAAAAGGATAATCTATATAGTGTTAATCGGGGGTTTCTGTGAAAGCAGAATTCTTAAAGGATACAGGTTTCAGAAGTGGAATACTAGGTGCAAAAGAAGAAAGAAAGAAAGAAAGAAAGCCATCCTCGAATGGTAGCCATGTTAGATGAGTTGTGGAGTTTGTGAATGAAGAGATTAAGAAATGAAGAGCTATAGATGAAGGCATACTTAACTCATAAACCACTTACATTGAGAGTTGTTTAATTTAGTCACTTGCATTCATCAGCTTAAACAGGCAAAGCTGTATATTCAGGAATACATCTTAAACGATGTAGATCAGCAATAATCTGATATGAATCAAATTCCAATCATGGAATAATTATACCCTAAAAAGGTCTAATTCCTATGAATCGTTTTCGACAAAGCATTATCGTTACTTTTGTGGCATTGTTCAAGGCAAAGACAGTGGGATTTTGTGCTCATGATACTTAAATGTTCACTATCACTTAGAATTCCAAAAGGTTTTTCTTAATGCGTCACATAGAAGATTCACTAAGAAAATTACAATGGTGGGGGTTGAGGAAAGATTAAATGGAGTGAAGGCTGGGTGGGTGACAGAAAACAAAAAATATGTTATTAATGGAGTACAAGTAAATTGGACCTATGCCCCTAGTGATGCCCTACAGAAATCGTTGCTTGGGCTCTTTTTCACATTTAATGAAATTAAAATTACTAAAATTTGCCAATGACAATAAATTCTGGGTATTTCTAATTATATTAAAAATGACGTAATAATACAGACTGACTCATATTATCATACTTTGGATCATAATTATCTTTTTTTAATGCAGATAGTAACTCATTCACTAGAGTCTCCCAGTGGCACAGCGGTATGTCTGCAAACAAAATATTCATTACAGTACATAATAATAATGATAATCATTAAAATACGTTAAAAAATCAGGTTAAAAATGAAAAGGTAGGTCAAATATACCGTGAGAAAGGAAGTAATTTTCTGTTTAAGTCAAACAATTCTCATTTCATTTCGGTACATATAATGGCAACAAATCAGTTTCAGTTTTTTAAAGGAATTTTGTTTTTATCGATAAGTAAAATATCAGTTATAAGATATAAGTAAAAGTTATTCAGTGAAATTGCGTTTTTAGTTGTTTTTTTTTGTTTGTATTTTTCTTTTGCTAATAATTATAGGTCACAAATAATTTGTTTGTTTATCTGTTTATTGAATTTCGCGCAAAGCTACTCGAAGGCTACCTGCGTTAGCCGTCCCTAAGTTAGAAGTGATAGACTAGAGGGAAGACAACTAGTCCATACCGCCCACAACCAACTGCCTGGGCTACTCTTTTAGCAACGAATAGTGGGATCTACTGTCACTGTATAACGCCCCCACGACTGAAAGTGCGAGAATGCTCGGTGACGGATTCGAATTCGCGACACACAGATTGCGTGTAGAGTGCCACAACCACCAGGTCATGCCAAGCCCCATTTATAAGTAGAAATCTGTGAGTGCTCAAAATGAGCTCGAATTTAACTTTGACCATAGTTTTTTAATACCTTTTGTAGGTTATATATTACTTGATAACTATATCAAGAGTATATATTTTATTGCCACATTACTTAAACATTTTACCATGAAATGACGCAAGGTACTTGTGACGCTTGTAAATGTATTCGTTTTTATCGACATGCAACAGTCTCACGGTATGTAAAGAAACTGAGGCGTTTTGTACTCTGTCGTTATCTGTGGTTCTTCGTTTAAAAAATTATAGTTTTGTTTTTTATAAACTGTAAATTCCTACATGGCTGTAATATTGCACATTATTTACATGAAATTTCTAAAAGTAAGTTTTAAGGGTTTTCTGGATATTTATGATTTAATTAACGGTTCAAACATTTAGTATTTGGACCGCTTCTCTGATCCCCGAGAGAACCATTATAAACAAAACTATCTTTGTATTAATTAACTAAGTATATAGTTTGTTTGTTTGTTTGTTTTAATAAAGAGCAGTTTTTGAAACTGCTGTCACTTATCGTTTCAAACAAAGTACTGGAAGATAATATGTGTGACTTTTCTGATCTCCATCCAAGTGGTCACTGTATTTTCTCATCATTCATTACATGTTCTAATTTGTAGCAGATGCTGTCCAAACATATGTCTTGTTTCGTTAATCTAAGATGGTATTCTTCTAAGACTACCTTCTAACGTATTTTTAATCTAATAATTAAATGAAAATTAAATATATATATATATATATAAACTAGTCAAATATGTTTTTTCGTGAGGTTTTGGCTAATACCTGCATCATTCGAATACAAAGGATAAATTATTAGTAGTTTGTAAAACTTTCTCACATTAAAAGTACGTCTTTAGCGAAACGCTACAGTAAATTATTGTTACATAAAACACTTCATACTGTTTATACCTCTTGTGGGAGTCAGTGTATGTAATGTGTGTGTACATGTTAAAATGTTAAAAATTTCTGCAGTGTAACATGTGGTAGAATTTTCCGTTCAAGACGTGTTTATAATTAAGAATACTGTCATTATTTGTTTCATAAGTTCAATAAGTATTTTTGCAGTTTCGTGGGATCTTAATTGATTTTACGAAAGTTGCTGGACATTTTCAAATCCTGGTTGTTTCCCAATAGTGAAGCCTCAGCAACTAAACCTACTATCTAAATGAACAATGCTTCATTCAAACTTTTAACCTTCAATGATAACTGGATAATTTGTAAAATAATTTATATTTTATATAACTATTTTGAAATTTACTCCTCAGCACAACTTTGTTACTGTAAAAAAAATACTGCTTTTCAGATACTTTGTAATCTTAGCACATAATAATGTATTGATTTATGAAGAGGAACTTCTTGGTTGTATGCATTTTCACTTGGTCGTTAGTATTTGTTGCTGGGTAGGAAATAATGTGGACTTAAATATTTACATTATACAAACAGGCAACATAAGGTTATGATTTTTTATAGCAATGCATCATATAGGTTTGGAAAGAAAAGAAAAATACGGCCTCCAGCTACCTGAGATAAAAAAACAGCAAATTTAAAGATCCGTGTCTCAGTAAAGACATAAAACTGTGCCTCAGACCTTTTAGTTAATAAATTATCACAGTTTTAAAGATAAAGACAATTCCTCCTGGAATTCACGTTAATAAAAGGTAGCTCCAGGAGCGTCAAAACGTGTACCAACCCTTACACAAAAATATTAGAAACCGTGTAAATGTCAGAATTCATCAAAGCTCATTAGGTGAGATAGACTTTAGGCCACCAACAAAAACGGAGTCACGTGTCTATGTCTATCAGTACTTTCTTCTTTGATGTCAGACGACATTCAAGTGTTTTACGAGGCCATCTTGAACCTTTCCACCTGGTGGTAGATGAAGTCATCAATTATTTAAAGGACAGAAAAACTGTGAAGTTTTGACACAGACTAACTTAAACACTATGGGGGACATGGTAGTATAATGAACGATCGGACAGCTGGAATTTATTTAACATCTCCACCTATTCATTGGGCTAGATACTACAATAACTAGTAACTGTACTGTAAGAAACCTTTGTTATTATACAATACGAAGCACAGTAAGTTAACTTTATATCCGACACTAGGTAAACTAGTACACGTGCTACAATGTATAAAGTTTATTCAACAGATACCGTCGCCCATTGCACCATACTATGAGCTCCTGGAGTTGTCCCACGACCCCTAGTGAACAGGCTTGATAAATGTCCTCACCAGGGAGTCGACAGGATCTCTTTTAACCTGTAACAGGCGTGATACGATCTACCTGACACTACAAGAGCACACCTTCCTCGGGAGCCATATACTTTTTAACCTTTGACCCACGTCCGCCTACTCATTCTTTCATTGTTTTTATTGTTTATTTAAGAACTGTGAGTTTTTTATTTGCTGCTTATATCACATGTCTAAAGTTTATTTGTTTTTGTTTTTTTGCCATCTTGGACCATCTCGTTTACATAGTAGATCATGAAAGCACTTGATCATCATTTACACAGGGGGGCATGAAAGTGCTTAATCACGAATTTTGCTTAACATTCATATAAAGATTCAAATTATGTTGTGATGGATTTATTGTTATATATTTATTTTAATATCGATGTTTGTTTAAATTAAATTTATATTTAGAAATGTACATAACTTATACAGTTAAATATGTATTGCGAAACTTACGCCTATTCTCTAAAGTTGTAGAAAATTCTCGAGTGTAAGAATCAAAAATATATGTGTGTACGTAAACGTTAGTGTTAGCGTCAGTATTGTTACGTAAAATTGAAATTTCGAGAAACTCTCCACCAGTAGCGTGAAAGGTGCCGGGGCCCCGGGCATCCATACCAGGAGGGCATCCAACGCAAAGAGTCGAATCGAATAGTAGAACCCTTTCCGCCCTTCCCCAAGGTCTTAGGCACAAGGTCATCATAGAACCTCTGCACGCCACTGCTCTTCACACACCTATAAATATAACCAACGCGATGCGCCAAAAATAGTATCTATTATTGAGTTGCTGTAATTGGTGTGCTATAAACTTCGAAAGCTATAACTGTGATTAACGCTTATTAATCGGGAACTTCAGATATATTGACCAGAAACGTTTATAAATGTCGAATATTACAAATCATTCAACTTAAGTGGATTCACATCGGGCATTAGTACTTTTACGAAAACATTACCTAACGTCACCGGTAGGAAACATCGGCGTGTGATCAGTGAAGATCACAGAGCAAGCTAGATCCCTATTAAGTGAATTGTACCTACATCAACTGGAAATTAACTCGCTCATCGTGAACCCTTGATAAGATATCAAGGAAGTTCTAGATTATAAAGAATACTTTATATTGCTTGTAAGTTTGTAAAACTTTTGTATATAAATCATTGTTTCTAATAACTATTTGTAATAGCTGTTATTGTAAATTGTATTATTGTTTGTGTATTGAAATATATTTGTATTAAAAAAAAAGAAACTGTGTGTATAAATCTTGTTGGCAAATATCATCAATTGGAGATATATCGGCATTTATTTAACTACTAAATTTAAATTATCATTTAGCTCGGTTTCAGACCATTTGAAATTGTAATACGTAACAATGTACAACCACCAGCAGAGGTAAGAATTCTAAATAAAATAAGTTGGGTTTTAATGTTTTGATGTGTAATATAGTATTGAGGTATGCTGCTAATATACTACACATACAGATGTTTCGCATTCTCAAATAACGATACTTCAGAGAAGATGGAGATACAACTCTGAATGATTGGGAAGATCCTAAGTGCTATAAATATATATATATGTTGAAAAATTCAAGATAATTTAGTTATTTTAGTATTATAGAACAAGTTTGGTTAATGTGGGCAGCTAATAGCTATTGTCTACTATAAAAAAGTCTAGTATAATAAGTTATAGAGTGGATTATTATACTGAGAAGGTATGTAACCAGTAATGAAAATATAATAACCAAAAATATTCAGGTATACTCACAGATAAGTTCAAAGTATCCGCAATAGTGCAGATTCCAGAAATGTACTGCAAAGAATAATTTTGAACTCCGACAGCAAAGGCAAAAACAAACAAGGGAATAAATGAAAACTATCTTTATTCCCAGTCAATGTAAGTATGTATTTACCATACTGTCTGGCTTCTAAATCGTTTATGTTCAAACTTTTTACTTGGGTTGTAAAGACTCTCTACACACATCCTCATAGAACAAGGACTGCCAAGAATGATCCAATCGGAAAATGGGTCTAAGTGAGGTATACCCTTATCCTTGGCTGCATACGTCACCGACTATTCGAAGGAATACCCCAAAATTATACCAAGTATCTGTGTCACAACCAGGTTGTGGACATAATCATAGGGCAAAGCGATACAAGCTTCTATTCGTTAACGTTACCTATGTAAAATAATTGGTACATCCGGTTAACAAAAATATCATAATTACATGCACGAAAATTTAGAGAAACTACATTAATATACCTGATTAAAGATATAGTCTAAACTAGTTAAAGAAGAGTGAAATTAGTAGCAGTTTCAGCTATGACACTTTCACACTAAGCTATATCCTAACCAGTGGAAGCGATCTCAGGTGGAAAGAATAGTTTGTAAGACATACTTGATTAACACTATGGACGAATCACTTGTAGGTACATAAAAGTTATTATTTATCAATTTAACTCTTAAAGTGTGTTAACTTTAATTAAAGATTCAAGTATGAACATGAAAATATTATTACCTTACCAAAAAAAATACTTATGAAATGGTGTCAGGTCCATCCAACTTTCAACATCGTTTAAACTGTTTCTACGATTAGGCTAATGAATAAAATATAGGTATTTTTAAATTTTTAATTAGTTTTTTCCTTTATATGTTTTAAATATTTCATGTACAACTACACAAGGATATTCAACCTTCCTCCTAGTTTTGAGCTGATAAACTACAAGAAAGGCAACTAGTCAACAGTGCCCGCAAACTCTTGGGATACTCTTGTCTAACTGTTTGAGGCAATGAGACATAAAACTTAAATCCTCGAATCAATAATCCAGTCTCACAAATCTGGACCACTTCCGGCCCTTTTAATTAGGAATTTAAAGCAGAAATTAAAAGTTGAACTCCGAGAAAGAAGTATCGCTGACAACCAGCGTAACTACATATTTCATTCAAAGTTTTGTAAGTTCTTGCTTGGAAACGTGAAAGATATTTGTAAACTTACATTGTAATAGTATGCTTTAATGACTGTTACAATAGAAAGACATGACAAATTAGTAAAAAAAAATGCCTTCGGAAACCAAATTTATACATTTTTAAAGTAATAATACAATTCTTTTATATTATCAAAACCAAAATAGCAGAATTCCCTTTGGCAGTGTCTGGATTTAAGATGCATTATCGTAAGTATCATTGAACAGTAACTGCCAACACGTAGTATATTTATCTATATAACATTTTTGTTTTGTATAGCCTTGAATAGTTCGAGCCGCTGTTTACTGTAAACATCTGTTTCAGCTCAAGTAAATTACACGAACTAATATAATTTCGGTAAATACACTTTTTCTTCATGCAGAACAGGATTTGATGCCCACGCGATAATTACTTCTCTGTATGCTCAAATTCCTCTGTGTTGTTCGTGTGAAAAATTCGTTTGTGTTTCTCAACTAGTAATTTTTCGATAAAAAATATATGTTTGCTTAAATCTGACGAAAAGACGTTGAACTCGGTAAAAAACAAAACAGCTACTTATTAGACCAGATATAAGCGAATGGTTTAAACCAGAAAATGTAAGACACTGGACTGTAATTATCACAAGTCAAGCATAGCAGTCAATAACTGATTATAAACGCCAGTAAAAAAGAGAACTTTCAGCAATATTTCAAATTCAGTATGATAAATTAATTATCTTAAAGTAAAAATACTAATTTTCTTTTATAACTTGAAGAAGTGACGAATGAATAAGTCGCGTGTACTAAATCTAGCTGGAGGGTACATATTCCAATGGCTATACCGAATGTTATATGTCAAGACACATAGTAGTGTGTCGTGCGGCCAAAACAACCTGCAGGACACTGTGATATTAACAGGAGTGATAGTTTAGCAATTTTCTACTTTCTGTAGCTCGAACTGTGTTAATCCAAACTATCACATATTTTCCGTGGATGTGCTCTACTGGATCCTTACTTCACACCAAATTTCAAGGCAAACCATTAGAACCATTTTGATTGAATTTCATCCTATTTTTCTTCTTCGCACTGAAAGTAAGAAAACTTTATTTGATAGAAAAACACGCTTAATTTTCATGGATGTTTTTCATATTTGATGCTCTGACAGTATTTTGTCATTCGGATTAAAGACGGCTGATTTAGAGCAACAAAACTATAAGATGAAGGGACGTGCAGATACAGAAGTATTAGTTAGGCCAAGCAAACTAGATTAGCAGCTTCTAGCTCAAGTTTTCAAAACAATCATACTGGTGGACGATTATTGTTTATTATTCACTGCCAACATTTTAACACAAGTTTGCTAATTTTTATGAAATTCTCCTAATTAAAGAGCGTTTAGTGTCACGTGATATTAGCTTAAGCAATTAGCGTAAGTAATGATGCCTGATGCGGCTGTAACGAGTGCATGCGGGTGATGACAAGAAACTGTTAATTTAGTTTTCATGGCGTAACTATACAGGAAATTATCAACACTGTTTTAAGAGAGGAAAAACTACATTCATATATTTTCAAGAATCTGGTTGTTTCTGTAAAGTATAGGTCTGTTCCGAATAATAGGGTTGCGA
>NW_013665628.1:1801236-1822407 GCF_000517525.1 Limulus polyphemus
GATCCTAAAGTTAATGTTGGTTACTATCGAGTGTCACTATCTTACTTGCTATGGTTTGTTGGTGGTGTGTATTGACAAAAAGTCGTGACATCTAATAAAAATCATCTTAGATGTGAAAAAAGGTGTGGCCAAAAAAGGATTGAGCATGGAATGAAATCAAAATTGGCGGCCACACTGGTAACTACATTAACAGCATCGATAAGAATCTTACAGCAAATATTCATTCATTAGTTAACTAGGTCGCGTATTTTATTTTACCCACCATCATGCCCAAAGTTGAACAAAATACGCGGCCTGGCTATCTAATGAATGAATATTTGCTGTAAAATTCTTATCAATGTTATAAGTGTAACAACCAGTTTGCCCACCAATTTTGAATTCATTCCTTTAAGTCGCAAGCTCAATCCTTTTTGGCCGGTCTTATTTTTCACACCTAAGATGGTTTTTGATTAGATTTAATTCAGAAACGGAATTGTAATTCTGAATCTGAAACAGCACAAGTGCACGTGGGATAAACAGTGAACTACAGAGATCAGAGACCCCTATGGTTCACGTATAGCCGTCCCTAATTTTGGACTACTGATTAGAGGAAAGACAGCCAGTTGATTGCACCCACGCCTCAACAAGGGCTTTGTACTGTTACTTTTAATAAGGCGTCTACAGTTGAAAGCGCTGAGCATGCTCAGGAGCATCACGTCTCGAACCCTAAACTATTCGATATGCAGACCGACACGCTAACCATTATGTACGCTTTTCCTATTTATATCTAACCACTACCCAGCCATAAACCTTTTACTTTGCTTCTGATAACTTGCCTTTAAGTTTTATGTTTTTATGTTAAAAAAAACACAAATGTACCAAATATTGTATAAAATAGCAGAATCAGTTTCTTGCTCCAAGTACCGTATAAAAGGATAGAATCAGTTTCTTGTTACAAATATTGTATAAAAGGGCAGAATCAGTTTCTTGTTGCAAAGATTGTATAAAAGGGCTGAATCAGTTTCTTGTTGCAAAGATTGTATAAAAGGGCAGAATCAGTTTCTTGCTACAAATATTGTATAAAAGGGTAGAATCAGTTTCTTGCTACAAATATTATATAAAAGGGCAGAATCAGTTTCTTGTTACAAATATTGTACAAAAGGGCATAGTCAGTTTCTTGTTACAAATATTGTATAAAAGGGCAGAATCGGTTTATTGTTACAAATATTGTATAAAAGGGCAGAATCAGTTTCTTGTTACAAATATTGTACAAAAGGGCATAGTCAGTTTCTTGTTACAAATATTGTATAAAAGGGCAGAATCGGTTTATTGTTACAAATATTGTATAAAAGGGCAGAATCAGTTTCTTGTAACAAATATTAAAGTACATAATCAGTTTCTTGCTACAAATATTGTATAAAAGGGCAGAATCAGTTTCTTGTTACAAATATTGTATAAAAGGGCAGAATCAGTTTCTTGTAACAAATATTAAAGTACATAATCAGTTTCTTGCTACAGCAAAGCTTGTTCCATTTGCTTTAAATCTGTGATGTCTCAGGTGGTGAAAATGATTATTTTTGCTTCTCATCATATTGTAGTAGTACATAAATAATTTCATTTTTCCATTTTATACACGTATACATAGTGGTCCAATCAAACCATTAAAAGTTATTGACCAGTTTCATTTTTTATCTTATTAAGGTTCATGTGTTTACAATATTTTCTAAATATTAATTGATCTAATATAAGTTTATGGAATGTTGTGTGAACAAAAATAATTACTACTTTTTTGAATTTTCAGTACTTGCTGGTTAAAACCAGACTGTTCCACTGTTGTGTTTAGAGACTTTTCAAGATAAAGAAATGCCCACACTTTGTATATATGTATAGCTCTATTTATTATCTCGATGCTTGTTTCTGTACCATCCTCTGAGAAAAAAATTCTTAACTCTCTTAAGATAATGTTGTAGAATTTTACATTACATCGACTGATCACTGTGTAGCGCAACTAGCCATGTATATATAAATTTTGAAAATATTTGGATATTTCCAATAATTCATAGTAAATAAACGTCAAAAGGACAGCTCGCGCCACTGTCACAGTTCTCAAGGCCAAATAAGCTTGGAAAACAAATTATTTTTTGTATAATTGACCTTGAGAGCTGTGACAGTGGCGGGAGTTCCCTACTTTTTGGTTAAAATGGGTTTTTATGTGTCAGTCTTGAGGTTTAATCCCTACAGTTTGTTATATCTTAGTTGTTTTATATAGCTGTTTAAGTAACGCTTGTTGTATTATGGTCTAGAATGGCTCTGACGAAGGAAGTAAACTCCGGATGCGTTCGGGTTCTTGTTTTTCGTTGTTGTTGTTTTTTTTCTGGTGCTAACTTTCTTCTTGTCATCCTGCATGCTTTTGAATATCATGAGTGAAAGGCTTCATCGACCGTTATCGATGTCTTGTTAAAATGTTATTACTGTATTAGTATTTCCCACATACCAGTCGTGGCAATAGTTCATATCAAAATGAACATTATTAGGAGTCGTAATGTAATGATAGTACAAATATTTAATTGAAGTAATAACTTAACATTAAAAGCAGAGAAAAGTTAATAAGTTTTTCGTAATAATCTTGTTTACTGGAATTCGTTAATGACTTAACTTTAACAAACTTTATAAAACAAAATTTAATCTGGGGAATCTGAAAAGGATTCGTTTGTCTGTAATATATATTGATTTATTGATAATAATCACTACAAAATTATAGTGAGCAAACTGCGTTAGATATCAGCAAAGTTTTGATATGCATTTTCCAAATAGCTAAATTATAGCACATAAATCATTAAGAAAAGCCAAACTTATTGTCTTATTTAGACTACATAATAACACATCAAAGTGTGAACACTGAAGTGCCCTGCAACAACATCCTTGTAAGTTAAACCTCCTTTTTTTAGTGTGTGTGTTTGTGGAAGAGTGTTTGCAGTATCCTCGGGGTTTAGGGATATTGAAAATCCTAGTTGCCAGATTGTTCGAGTAAATATATTAATCCTTATCGCACCTTCTAAAGGCACATAAGGCCGGTACTTAGCTCCAGTTTCCTGTGGCATAAGCGAATAAGAATGACGACACATTCCCCTGGATAGGATGCCAGTCCATCTTTTGTAACCATCATACATCTGGGTAGACTGAAGAAATTGAAGTAAAGTGTTTTGCTCAAGAACACAAGATCATGTCTCGGAGAAGCCTCGAACCCGTAACATTTCAATTATTAGTTGAAAACGCGAACCACTAAGTCACGTTCACCATAAAGTGTTTATATCCATCTTAACGGTGAGTATGTCCACCCCGAATAGTCATCTCAATTCTTCAACGCTGCTAATAATCCTTTACGTTTTCCAGCTGATCCAATATATCTGGTGGGTAAGGTAGACATGAAAGACATGGGCTAAGTTTTAATTTATGGGACTGAGATTCGGGAAAATGTTGGTCAGTCCTTTACGTTAGTCAGTTGCGAGGTGTGCACGGAAGGGGACGTTAGTTCAGTTCAATGGTGCCAGAAGGCATGACAACCGTTGTCCAGAAAATCGTCCATGTACAGCATTCAGAGCAATCCTTGTGATATCAGATCATCGCATCGTCTAGAGCAGTTGCCAACCTAAATAATCAGACAGCCAATGTGAATCTGTCGTTTTCACTACCTATCTATAATTTTACCTTATGAATACAATAAATTTCATGTTTATTAATTGTTGGCAATTTATAATTTAGTTTATTAAAAAAGAATGAAATCAGTAATTTTCCAACAGTAATTTATTTTGATGTTAGTTAACGTTAAACAAGAAATTAAAAAATTAAAAACAAATATATTGTGAATAAATTAAGTGAGATGGACTGGAGCAGAACTAATAACACAGTGAATAACCGACAAGATAGAAGGAAAGAAAAGCAATGGAGGAAAAGAATAAAGATAGACTTACAAAATTTTGGGAAGGCCGTATAACATACCAGGCACTGGCTCCCGTCTTCTTCGCTTTATCCATATCTGAAAATGTTGAATATTTTTGTTCTTTAGTTCTCTTATGTATCTTTGGATTTTTTCCTCACGTTGGATGCTAACAGATAAAGGGTCATTGTTTAATGTTTTTAATTTTGTAGAATCGTCCAGAATATCATGCATTTTATTAAGGTAGTCATTTTTGTTCAGAATAACAATGGCATTGCCTTTATCAGGAAGGGTAACATGGATGTTTTTATTTAGTGACAATTCTTTTAAGCCTAAGATTTCGTCAGGGGTTAGAGGGTTAGGTTCTCTCTTACTTTATCCCACTGGCTCCCGTCCTTGTATGTTATATGGCCTTCCCAAAATTCATAAAACAGGTTCCCCCCTCCGACCCATTCTTTCCACTATAGACTTACAAAATGTTAGGAACCGTGAATAACAACCCAGAATTATTGAAGAACACCAAGGACAGAGAGAAATGGAAAGTCGTGATAGTGCCTGCATGCAGGCATGACACTGGAGAAGTAGAAGAAGAATTAATTTTGACCACTATAGGAGAATATACACTTCAGGCAACTTCCAGCTAAATAGCTGTTATAAAAATACTATAGTATATTTATCTATGGATCTAATAATTAGGTCTTCGAGAATGTACTATATGGATTATATTAGTGATCGACGTTTTATTTTCTGAACTTTATTGTAATGATGTTACGTGTTTTGATTTTATCATAGACAACTGACAACAACTTTAGAGCTCCGTTGACTAAATCGGTTATGATAAATTGATAGAGACTCTGGCGTTTGTCAACGAGACAAAAGCTGTAGTCACTATATAGTTAAATGACAATTTTAGATTTGGAATATATTTTTGTATCACCTTCTACCGCTGATGATCTGAAGTCAGAATCTGGATATAGTGTTATTCATTAACTTGTATCTGCGATGGTCTGAAATCATATTTTGAATGTAGTGTTATTCATCAGCTTATGCCGGCGATGATCTGAAGTCACGATCTGGATATAGTTTATTCACTAATTTATACCGGCGGTTGTCTGAAGTCGGAATCTGGATGTACTGTTATTCATAATCTTATACCGATGATGGTCAGAAGTCAGATTCTGGATGTAATTTATTCATTAATTTATACCGGCGATGCGATAGTCTGAAGTCAGAATCTGGATGTAGTATTATTCATCAACTATATCGGTGACGACCTAAAGTCACGATCTGGATGTAGTGTATTCATGAACTTATACCGGCGATGCAACAGTCTGAAGTCAGAATCTGGATATAGTGTTAATCACGATTATCTCCCATTGCAACAGTTGATCTTCATAAGAAATGTCATGAGGTTCTTTAAAAAAAGTATTGAAGCTGGTAAAAATTGTGTACAAAAAAGATAGAGATGTATTAAGTTATAAGAATTGCTTAAGCAGAAATAGTGAGAGGTTTGATCATAATTATATTCTATATTCAAATTTGTAAACCTATCTAACGATGATTACATAAAAAATTGCGTAGAAGGAAGCTCGAGATATAAGTCTTAATAATGCCTTAAATAGAAATAATAGGAGTTTTCGTCATAATTATATTCAAATTTGTACACTTATCCAACAATGATTACATCCACTCTCTCGAGCATAGCCCACGCAAAAGTATAGATAACACTAACAATAATTATGGTGTTTGGAATTTAAATATGCCTTGTTATTTGAAGATATGTGTTTTTTGTTTGCTTCTTTTTGGTGGTGGGGGGGGGGGTGATTGAGAAACCGGTCAGAAAGTCCACAAGCTCGCTGTAACTCGTGCCTGGAAGTTGTTGCGTTGAGATATAGTTGTATTTTTGGTTTACTTACCATACTGCGTTATTTAGACAATGAACTATAATGTCTCGTTATACAGGTTACTTGTCCTTCGACCGTAATTGAAAGTTTAAATACATCTTAGTAAAATTAGGCAATAACCAAAGAGCTCTTGATGGAGCCGTGAATAACATGACGACCGTAATTAAACAGGTGTTAATGAGATGACAATACAATATGTTATGTAGTTCTAAGCGTTATTAATGAGATCGGAAGGATGTTCAAGTATATTTCTATTTTACGTGTTTGAACAAAGTACCCCAAGTTTTAGCTTAAGAACAGTACAACTCATAAAGTAAACCCAGCGGAACTTTGCACGTAATATTTCACCTATTTTGTGTTTTCGGTCTTAACCGTTCTAAAAACAAAACAAAAAATACAAACTCATAAATAGTTTTAAACAAATTTTGAAATGAGGCAAGATATTTATATTTATAGAAGAAATGAAAATGACGTAAATCTGTCCGTCAAGCAAAACGTTTTAGTCCTTATTGTGTTAAAGATCTTTTATCACACACAAAAGAGCATATTATGCCGAGGGATTAATGAATCAATGCCCCCCAGTGGCACAGCGGTATGTCTGCGGACTTACAACGCTAGAATCCGGGTTTCGATACCTGTGGTGGGCAGAGCACAGATAGCCCATTGTGTAGCTTTGCGCTTAATTACAAACAAACAATAATGAATCAATATATATTGTGCTAATGGATTTTCAAGATACATAAACAAGGAACAAAGTCGAAAATTATTATCTTGTGCATAATATTATTTTGATGGCGAAATAACTTTTCTTGCAACAACTTAGTTTAAGAATAAATAGATAAATATATTTCAGTCTTGTTTGCCAGTTAAACATTCGCTGGTGAGACAATTACCGTTAGGGAAAACTCTTGGTTCTCTCCTTGCATTTTCTATAGTTCTTTATTCTACAACCAAATTTAAAAAAATGTTTTTCTAAATTAATTGAAGTTTCCAAGAAGGGGCATTACCATCCTAAATTCCCCCCCCCTTTTTTTTTCGTCCCGTATATATAGAAATTGTATCAAAATAATGATAACATATTAAGTCACGACGACTTACTAACTAGGACGACACATATTGAGAAGTTCTAAATCACATTTTTTAAAATATGTCAAAGAAATGTTATTGGTACTACTGCGACGAAACAAGATGAAACAGGATTAATGCAATTACCTTTGTATGCAAGTACACTTCTTTGTAATTAAGCTGAGCATGCCTTCCAAGTACGTACCATAAAAATATTACTGGCCTTCAACAATTCAGGATCCGACTTGCTCATATTTTGTAGAATAAAATAACTTTTGAGAAAGTAAAACATTTTCCCCAACTATGCATCTTTATAATTGTGCGGCACGTTTCGGTGACAAATATATAGACGATAGAGTATTTCAGTCGGTGACAAATATATAGACGATAGAGTATTTCAGTCGGTGACAAATGTATAGACTATAGAGCATTTCAGTCAGTGACAAATACATAGACTATAGAGTATTTCAGTCGGTGACAAATATATAGACTATAGAGTATTTCAGTCAGTGACAAATATATAGACGATAGAGTATTTTAGTCAGTGAAAAATATATAGACTACAGAGTATTTCAGGTTTTCTCTTTGTATTGTTATTTGTGTAAATGTGCCATTGCATTTTCAAAAACAAAACAGGTCAAGGGAAAAAGTTTAATACCGTGTAATAAGAAAACTAATTGAATAAAATTCCACAGAAAGTGAAACCTGAAAGTTCTTGCTATCTATTTACAGTATTTAATTCAGTGAAAGTTGGGAATGAGATTAACGTGAAATATATATTTTCGATTTCGTGTAATGAGAAATTTTCTTTAAGTTCATTTCTCAACCTCACTGTGTAGCTTTTGATATCAAAGTTACAGGCTCTTCTATTTAAAACAAGCAATAAAAAACATTTTGTAAATGTAAAATGATGTAGGAAGGGCAGTGCCAAAAATAATGTAAACAAGAATACCGGGATGATGCAGCTATACATACATCATCCCTACATTACTTTCAATAGCAAAATTTACACTGTAAAATGCACGAGTACAAAATGGTTCCAACAAGGTCGGTCAATTCGATCGACCTCGTAGCGAAAGTCTGTAATAGTCTGCAATGATCAAAACATGTTTTGACTCAGCTTGGTTTTCTTTGTACGTAAGTTCTAGGCTGTTAGTTACACTACATTGATGCCTACCTTGACATGACCATGATATTATGATAAAGAAACTGCATACCAACAGTCATGAATATATATAGCTCCCAATAGCAGTAATATTAAAGTCAAGTATGTATTTACCAGTGTAACATTAAATTATAACATTGAAAGTCATGTAGGGATGATCTATGTATAGCTGTATCATCCCCATATTTGCATTCTGTTTGGCACTGTCATCTCTCTATATCATTTTACATTTACAAAATGTTTGTTTTGTGTACGTATTTCCCCTGACTGAAAGTTAATGTATTCTATAAATGTGTGTAATAAAATATAATATTATTGATTTTTCACTCCTACACTTCATACGTAATATAGGGATTGGCTCCTTATAGACACCGACAATACAGTGTCCAAAGCATTGAGTATTGTACATTTTACAGTCATCTAACATAGAGTAGATTTAAGTTTAAAATGACGTTAATGATAAAATAGTTGTAGAGTTATCTCGACTGAAACAAGAAGAAAAATGAACAATTTGGTGGGTTGGTCACTTTCTGGTTTGGTATCTTAGCGATGATTTCTTGCCTTGTTTGGTAGAGAAACAAATGAATGTGGGTGACAATCATCTTTTAAAGTAAAATTCTCTGTCATTGTTTTTTTTTGGGGGGGGGGCATGCATATTTGTATTATGCCTATTGAGTATCTTGGCCATCCTTACATATAAGTCTACCGACCCTATGATAAGCCTAATTTAACTTTTAATATTACTATTATTGACGAAGGATAAAAACGATCGTATTTAAATACTTTATACGTAACGTATCCTACGACGCACAGTATCATGTATAATTAATTATGTTATATCACAAACCTAATTAGAATTAGAAATTATAAAAGTTTGAGTGTTAGACACGCTCAAAAGTCTTTCATTACCTTACCTTGCTGAAATAGTATCGAACTGGCAAAATAAGAATATTATGTTAATTAATATTTCGTGTCTATGAATATTTCCTGTTCTTCTTGCAGTTGTATGCGGAAGTAAATCAAGTTTATTGTTACACTATAATTACATTATTTGGTATCGTAATAATGAAAAGTAAGATAATAGCCTTTACGAGGATATGTAGCATAATATATATATACGTATCACATGGCTCCAAACCCATGATTTTGTTTGGTAGTTCCAGCTACAAAACTCTCACATTAGTAGCGTTAGCTTAAAAAAATTGAAGAGTTTTTTTTTAAAAAATCACTTTCAAATGAAAAAATGCTTAAGGGGTGGAAACGAAACGTGTTGAAATCTTGAAGTTGCCATGCATTTTCTGACGTAGACTTCTTTAACTTATAACCTTGAACTTTTAATGTAGTACAAGCAATTTGTGTCGTTTGTTCGACTGGTATATCACTACCAACTAAATCACGTGACACTAATAATAAAAACATTAAGGGTCCTGGTGAGAGAATTTACAGTTATTACCCAATATACATGTCAAATTATTTCTAATATTCTCGTAGCTCATATGATTAACCAGTGACAGCTGGATGCACCGATATAATGAGAAATGTACTACTGAGGATACGTACCAAACCATGTGTTATTTATACTTTTTCGTTCTGCAATCGGGACATTAATTTACTGTCATATTATGATATATGTCTGCCCTCTATGCCGTTTGGTCAGAAATGTTTCAAATGGTATCTAAAATGGTATCACAGTAAAAAAAAAATGTAACAAGCTTTTATTTATGATGTTCTTTTTTACCATTTACAAAGTTCATGACCAAGCTCATTGAATGAATAGTAAAATACAAGTTAATTTTTATATTAAGCTGTGAAATTTGAAAACAAAACATAATGTAGCTACAGCAACTGTCAGAACACACTCCAACATACAAAGAAACAAACCATGTAATTACCTTGACTATCTTATATCGTAGGACAACAGGTATGTGTAACCACGACAGCTGGAATTGAGCAAAATAAGGTATCGACTCTTGCTTCCCCTACAGCCATACAGGAAGCACACAGACGTAAATCACACTTGAAATCGCCAGAGGGCAAAAGAAAAAATATAGTCAGAAAAGAAGTATGAAAATTATGTGGATATGTCAGTGGCCTGTAATATAATAATGGGCGTGGTTTATTGCTTCAAGGTGAGCACGAGTGAAACTTCCTCTTCTATCGTGATCATGGTTGGTTGAATATCTTTAATATTTTGTAATGTTTTTCAAAATATTCGTTCTTTGGTGTTTGATTTATCATCTTAGAAAGATTTAAAAACTTTAAAACGTTTTTTTTTTGTTTTGTCTTTTTGTTTAATATTCGCAAAACAAACCTTTAGTTTAATGATCTGGTAGTAAGTTAGACCACCAATTGTTGTTTAAATAATTTTATTCGCGAGCTTTCGGCTCTATTACCAGAACCTTCATCGGCAACAATGTCCTGAGCGATAAAAATTCTTAGATCACCAATTATTAGTTTGTATTTTCAGCTATAGCGAAATGAGACATTACAATGTAAGCTATATGAACAATGAAGCAAATAGCTGAAAGGCTTGATCATATGTATTATATTTATTAGAAAAACTATTTTAATGTTGTGGTATTGAATTGCGCCAGAAGGCGACACTTTAGGCTTAACGCCAAAACATCGTTTTTCAAAACATACGCCAGCAAAATGAAGACCACTCTACACAAAACTGTATTCTCTGAGCATTTAAAGTTCAAACTATCTGTCTGTATACATATATGTAAATATAAAGAAATAGTAAAATTACAAACCAAATTACCATATGAGGGAAATACGTAAAGAAAGAAGAATATTATGAAAAGCTTTCGTCAATTTAGCTATATTCAGATAGATATATCAACAAGCTGCTATGTCTCTTACATAACTCAATCTTCAGGCAGTTATACAAGTTTTAGATGTCTAGTTCTACACTGAGGTTGAACGTCTGAGCCACAGTAAACGGAAAATTCCACAAGATTTATGTGATATATAAGGTTTAAAAGTGCTAGAGTTTTGTGATATACTAAGCCTTATCTATAAATATTCATACGTTTTGGAATGCTTTTTTAGCATTTTAAAGGTCAGATTTGGTAGCTATGATCCAACATACTTATGCACCTTTATCATTTATGGGTTTTTATTAGGCAGGGCGAACGTATCTGATTGCTAGAACCTCTCTTTATTATCTATCAAACCTTATTTTAATAAGGAAATAATTTATTTTCTCTTTCACTGATGGTGACACCTAATATAAAACGCACCGAGATTTTGTATCAGCTTTCACTGTGAAGTTTGTTTGTAGTTAAGTACCAAGCTACACAATGGACTATCACAGGGAATCGAAACCGGGTTTTTTGCGTTATAAGCCCTCAGACTTGCCTCTGTGCCACTTGGGGCCACCGTAAAGGTTAAAATTTTACAATGTTCTACCTAGCTAATATCTGCTGATGTTTTAAAGATTTGTTGTTTCGGGGCATGTTTTCGTAGGCCACGTAGACAATTAAGACATATAAAGGTATCGCGTAGTTCAATTATTTTTAACTGTTGTAAGTTCTTTTACCATTCAAAAATAAACAAATACAGGATAACTTATTTAAGACGACTTAAAAGATACCAGTGTGGGAAAAGTGATCCATTAATATTTTAACAAGTAGCCCTTAGAGCGGTTTTAATAAGATTTTCCATTTTCAGTCTGTTCCATCGTTTAATATCACATGATTATACCAACTTTTACAAACACCGGCTTCATCAATCCGCAATTACAGAAAATGGCCATTTTGAACCTCTGTCCCCTGGTATTTATAAGTGGAATTGCTGTCAACCAGTCCTCTTTGTCTAATTAAGGGGGTCCGGTGTGGCTGGCCCCTCAGGGGCAGAGCGACATGTCTGCCGACTTAAAACGCTAGAAACTGTGTTTCGATACCCATGGCGGGCAGATCACAGATGGCCCACTGTGTAGCTTTGTGCTTAGCTTCAAACAAACAAACTGGAGTGGCTGATGGTTAGCGTACCTGACAGCCCATTAGATTCTACTGCACATTCTTGCTTCACAGTTTCATGTACAGACGTGTTATAAAGGTGATAGTCAATCCTGTTTTCCATCTAATAGTAACGGCAAAGACAGCGGCTGTTGCTCACTTGTTTCCCCTCTTTATGATAAGCCGTCCTAAATTAAAAATGGCTATCTGAGCCTTATAGTGTATAACCTGGCCGTTTAATTCATGGATCGCATAAGGTGCAGTTTAGGTTGAAAATACCAGTACAAATACTGTTTAATTAAAATAAACATGCACGCCCGTTAAGCCGTCGGGGCGTTATAATGTGACGGTCAATCCTCTATTCGTTGGTAAAGACTAGTCCAAGAGTTGGCGGTGGGTAGTACTGACTATCTGCATTCCATCTAATCTATCACTTCAAAACTAGGGATGGCTAGCGGAGGTAACTCTTGACTGGCTTTGCGCGAAATTCAACTAAAACAAATAAAATAAAGCATACAATGCATAAATGTAAGGTTCTCCGGCAGGGTAGCAATAAGTTTACTAACTCATAACTCTAAAATCCGGGGCTCGATTTCCCGTGGAGGACACAGGAGATAGCCAAATGTGGTTTTGCTCTAAATTAAACAAACAAACATATATCTAAGACCAATAGGGAATATTAGATAACTGTTATTAGAATCAAATTTAATTACAGCAAATTAAACCCCTGACATTTGTAATGTTAACCCTAAAAGCAAGTGGAAAAACAAACAAAATCGGCATTTTTTTACTCCATATTATTTTTCAGGTGCATAATGCAAACTATCTATATAATTAAAACAGTAACGTGTGTGCGTGCGTTTATTTTAAACTACATTAAACTATGCAAAAATAGCATTGAGAGTAGGGAAGTACGAACGTTCTCACCATACATGTTATTTTTGGTCACACCATTCCGCTCAAAGTGTCTTTTGCACTAGAAGTGTTTGGTGGATATCATTTATTGTGGAATAGGTTTAACCCACTTAGGTTTAACCATGCACTCACTGAGACGCCCCTCACGACCACCAGATTCTTTACCAGAACTTTATGTACCTAACCTCATACATGCGTAGTCTAGGCAGGTGATTTAACTTTTTGAAGTACTTTAAATACACAGCACTGCCTTTACATTTTATAAATTTATACATTCACATTCAAAATACCACAACCAAAAATATATTTCGTACGAAGCACGGGTTTTCCCTCCAGTGTTCTATTATTTCACTTTTCTATCATTGTCTATTTCATAGGAATATGAAGCACCTGCATAGCACATCCCCGGCACTACATATCAATAAACGGTGGATATACAAAATATTTAGGGAGTGTAATCTAATAGAAGTAGATCCATATATATATAAATAATATAAATATATATGTGTTGAAATAAAAGACTGTTTAGTGTAGATATTATTTATTCATTTATTTTGTGAGTGAAAATTTTATGATTGTTTAGTTTGTTCATAACAAGAGAGTTAGAAGCAATTATTTTGAAGTAAATGTTATGACAAGTTTAGTTACGTAACTCGGTAAGAGTCGTACATTCTGTTTGTAACTCACTGATGTCGAAATTATCGCGTGGAATTTATTGATGTCGAGGATATAGCGAGCAGACGATTAAGTAATAAACATATACATAGTGTGAGAGGAGCGGCAAAAGTAGACAGACAGAGCAGACGGAAAGTAAAGTAAAGTTACGAGAAGGAATTCGGCCAAAGAAAAGTTAAACGCAAAGTTAATCGCCGTAGGAGTGGAAGGTCTAACGATTAATATAGGCCTAACTGTTGATGTATTAGAGCAGGGGTTTCCAAACTACGGCCCGCCAACAGTTTATTTAAGTAATAATATAATTTTTTAATATTATAAAAACAAAAAATAAAATGTAATTGAGCAAAAGCCAATCTGATCGTGTATGCATCCATACTTAATTTTACTACGACCCATCCGACCCGCGAAGCCTAAAAAGATCTACCTTCCGGCTCTTGTCGAAAAAGGTTTGGAGACCCTTGTAGTAGAGTGAGACTAATGATATTGGAAGAGATAAGAATAATAGTTTATTTCGTCAAAGAGAGTTCTAAAGTAATTGAACTAGCCTCAGTGGACTTTGGCAAATATACAGACCATTCTCAGAAATACAAAGAGAAAAAAAGGAGCAGACGATTTTAAAAGTATAGGATACAACCGTGGTAACTCAACGATAAAGTAAGTAAGTGATCTATACTCGGATAGTTTGACAATAGTGATAGAGAAAAATAGTTCGGTTTGTCAACTGAAATCCTAAAGCAATTGAATAAGCCTAAGTGAACTTTTGAAAATAAGAAGTGAACTATATAGTGTATATGATTTGCCTATAATCGGTATAGTGTAAAGAATTTGTTGCAAATACGTTTAACTATTTCCGAATATATATATTATTTTGAAAACAAGCCGAGTGAGTGCTGTTTGTTGATTTTTTAATTTATCGCCAAGAAGTCACAGACACCTACTGTGGAAGAATCATTAGCCCAACACACTCATATATTTACTTACTATATATATATATATATATATAATGTAAAAAGGTAAGTTTCCTGAGAATATGTTTATGTGGAGATAATTATACGAAGTACAGAAAACGAGCTTTCCGCAAGAAATAGGCTAAACGTTTCTGTTTTCTAATTGACGTTAATTATTATATTATCAATATGACAGTTCATTTATACGAAGGCACAAACACAGTGTGAAAGAGCGAAGCAACTAATTACTCTAAAATAGTAATGTGTATGTGTTAGTGTGAAAGAGCGAAGCAACTAATTACCTTAAAATGTTAATGTGTGTGTATGAATTTTTTTAGTGTGAAAGAGCGAAGCAATTAATTACCTTAAAATGGTAATGTGTGTGTGTATGTGTTTTTGTTGTTTTTTTTTTTAGGAGAATCGAGCCGCTGATTTTAACATTGTAAATCCGAAGACTTACCGCTGTCCCACCGTGGGACTGAAATAGTAATGATAATAAAATATTTGTTTGTTATGTGCAAAGCTACACAATGGGCTATCTGTGCTGTGCCTGTCACGGATATCAGAACCCGATATTAAGCATCATGAGTCTTCAGACATACCGCTGAGCCACTGGGGGTTAATGATAATAAATAAATGAAAGAATTTGGGGGAAAAAATCGATTAAGTTTTTTTGTGTGTGTGGTTAAGTGAAATTGAAAGTTTTTATTGCAGTATATAAATATACAAAAATGTCGAAAAATAAAGTTTTACACTTTCTTCAAGCAATTGGTTGACAAATAATAACCTTACCACATATTTTCAAACATTTTTTTAAATATTACATGAACTACAAATGTTAAGTATTTATTGTGTATTTTCAAAGTACAAATAGTAAAAAAAAATAAAGAGACTGAAAAGGTCTGCCCTTAATAGCGCAGTGTTCGTTAATCGAGGTTCTACTTCAATATAAAATATTAAGTTAGCATGGAATGATATAACTACTAAGAGAAGCAATGCTTAGGCAAAGATTTAATTGTTTGTGTATAGACCTCATATTCCATGGTATCTTCACTAACTTTATCTAGAGCTTTATAGCATAGGCTCAGGGTGGAAGGACAAGGATGTGGTGTACAATGATTTTTAGCGCCAAAATATGAGTATTTATATTTTAAGTCTTTTGTCATCATTTTCCAAAGGTGTCTAAAGTCTTTGACGGAAGCCAAAATAATTCAATGCTTGCAGGCAGCAATGAAAACTATTGGTTGCAGACTAGTTTAATAGAATGCGTAGAGTAAGGGCCATAATCTTCTAGAGAATTAATCTGCCTAATATGTTTCCGAAGCCCGGCATATTTTGCCTACATGTTTGTGGCGTTGTGTTAGGTCTCAACACAGCAATCCAATATATTGATACAAAGTTCACTTACTATTGCTCTTTGTTTGTCGGGTATTTGCGCAAAACTACTCGAGGATTATCTGCATGAGCCATTTCTAATTTTGAAGTGATAGACTAGGACGTAGGCAGCTAGTCGAAAGCAACACTGTCAATACTTAGACTACTCTAGTACTTCACCGTCACCCTTATAACACACCCCTGGCTCACACAGTGCCCAGCGCTTTTTTTTTTTGTGGTAATGATGGATCAGCAGACACTTCGTTTAGAGTAGAAAGAACATTCTCTGCAAAGATTTCACCAGAACGACCTGAAATTGGCAAAAATTTGGGAAAGTGTGCGATGTAATTCATTGTTTCCTTAACGAAATTAATAGTGACTGCCAGCTAGACGATCAACATGAGAAACACTGAGAGTACTGTCAACTGAAAGGCAATAATACTTAGCAGTGTGGATTTCCTTCTGTATTGTAAACTGAAGAGAAATAATCATTGGAAGTGTATTGGTTCCCAAGCTCAGTATTACTGAACTTCTCAATGAGAAACCAGCTCTAAAACTCATACAAAGTTCCCGTGGTGAACTGATTAATTTTTTCATCATCCTTGCAAACTGAGAGCCCTCTCTTGGCAATACACTTGTTACCTACACAATTTACTTTAACACCTCCAAGATTCAATATGCTGATTAACTTGATATGCTTTATAACGGTATAAAATGAACACGCCTCTACAATCAGGGTTCAACAGCAAAAATACAATTTATTCACAATAACAAAACTTCGAAATAAATTTAACACTGTTAATAAACAAATTCCTGACCAGAACCTAACCTCTATGTTAATAAATAATTTATCATAAATATTAATAAATCAATAATAATGGAACCAGGAAAAGAACCTAATTAAAAAAAATACAGCAATTACAATATTAAAACAATACTTTTCAATGTCAGTGACAAACAGCAATAATGATACTCTTCAATAACTTTCTCTTGTGACTCTCTCTCAGTGAGGCCCGGCATGGCCAGGTGGTTAGGGCGCTCGACTCGCAATCTGCGGGTCGCGGGTTCGAATCCCCGTCACACCAAACATGCTCGCCCTTTCAGCCGTGGGGGCGTTATAATGTAGACGGTCAATCCCACTATTCGTTGGTAAAAGAGTAACCCAAGAGTTGGCGGTGGGTGGTGATGACTAGCTGCCTTCCCTTAGGCACGGCCAGCGCGAAATCTATAACAAACAAACAAACTCTCTCAGTGAAGCTTCTGGCAGGGTATTTATTCACAGAGTGGGTCACGAGAGTACAACCTCATGTGATCATAGATTTACATACTCTTCTGCTACCTTAATATTATGTGTACGTCACCGCTAGGGAATCTGGTGCCAGTTTTATCATGCACACATGATGTTCTCGTTTTCATATGGAAAGACAAGAGAGGAGTGAGAATGGTTTCAACCATCCATGACTCATCTGTTTCTACCACAGGAAAGAGAAATAGAGTAACTGGAGAAGAAATAAAAAAACCTGTGTGTGTTCTCCAATACAATGCCCACTTGAAAGGTGTTGCTCTTGCAAATCAGTACCTCTCATACTACACTATTTTCAGAAAAACAGTGAAATAGACAAAAAAAAGGTAGTACTTTATCTAATAAATTGCGGCCCTTTTCAATTCATATATAATCTACAAAGACTTGAATCAACAGAAACAAATAAGATATAATCAGTTCCTTCTCTCTGTGGCAAGAGAATGGATTACTGACAAAGAGATAGAAGGTTGACTGGAACTAGAGATGAACGAACCCGGTCCATCATCTGATGGTACAAGGAGAGCCTCACATAAGGATTCCCCAGGAAGACTGTCTGGTGACATGAAGCAGCATATTCCTGTGTTCATTTCATCTAAAGGAAAACAGAAATTTCCTACCAGAGCCTGCAAAGTTTGTACTGCCCGTGGGAAAAATAATGAAACGCGATACATATGCAAGTTTTGTGCGGTTCCACTCCATATAGGAAAATGTCTTACAAGATACCACGCTTTAAAAATTGACTATGTGTTTTTATGTACATACTCTGTAAGTTTCAGATAAGTAATACTTGAGTTATGAGCAAAATAAAACGCGTCCAACTCCTTTCAAAATCAACGTTTTAATAAATGGCTCACAAAGACGCTCTGTACGAAATACGAGTAAACCCGTGACCCGTCCGTAACGTATTAAGAGGTGAGAATATTTCCAGTCTTTTGTGGTGCTATTTTAAATATATCAGCTTGCACTTGCTGCTTTAATCATTTGATAGTTATCATCTGTTTTACGCTTTAGAAAATATAGATATTTCTAAGTCATTTGGAATGATTAAAATAGACTTTACTCTGACACACAATCATCTTTTATTACTGCATGTTTGAAAAAGAAGATTAATCTATAAGGGCAAGATCAGTGAAATATGATGCACTTGGCTGACTCAGAAGAATGCGCGCATAATTATTGTAATTATAACAAAAATCAAGTTTGTTATGACATGAAAGATGAGAGATATATAAAGACTAGACATGTAATGCATATTTTAATCTTAAAACATCTAATTTAAAGTATTAAAAAATAATATCATAGTACAAAATAAACACTGGTTATATGACTATGACAAATGCGGAATGAGTTGTTAACTTTCTGTAACTGTTAACTTAGGGAAAATGTTCAGATAAGAAACCTAGTATTTAGAAACAGTTAATCAAAAATGAATTATGAGTTGTTTTTGTTTTTGGTGGGTGGTGGTGTAAATGGTTTTCAAAATCTGTTTGGTTTTATGGTTATTCGAAAAGATATACTGTAAATATATACACTTTTTCTTTCTTGGGTTCTCAGATTTTTCAACAGAACTTATCAATCTTTTAATGTTGCTGTTGAATTGATTTCGAATGGTCTAAAATTAAGAACTCAAAATTTCCTTCTACGTTAGGTTTATTTGTGGTTAAGTACGAAGCTATGCGATGGACTATCTGTGTTGTGCCCATTACGAGTATCGAAACCCAATTTTTGGTGTTATAAGCCCCTCAGACTTACCACTGAGTCTGTTTGTTTGTAGTTAAGCACAAAACTACACAATGGGCTATCTGTACTGTGCCCACTACAGGTATAGAAACCTAATTTTAGTGTTACGAGTCCTGAGATTTATCGCTACGCTACCAAAGGCTCTACGTTAGCCACTGCTTAAATCATCTCTAAGTGCTCTATCAGTTGTATCTCATAATATGTTATCACTTTCTGTAACTTCTTTGTTTGCGGGGATAAAATAATTACTGTCAACATCGAATTGATTCTACAGGTACACTTTATGACCGACAGAGATCCGCTTCGCATATGAAAGTAAACAGCATTAGGCATATTTGTAAAGTGCCTTAAAAATGTGATCGGTGTGTAGAAAGATACGTGATAGCCTCCTTGTAGATAAGTATTCATACAACCAAGTTGTAAAAGAAGAGAAGTGAATTAAATACACTGGACTTTTCAATCCCATTGAGCATGTATGGGACAGTTTTGGGATACACATCGTATCCGTCAAGTGACTCCAGGCATTAAAGATGCCCCGACAACAGCTCTTTCAAATGGAGGATTGCAGACATCTCGGGATTTTATCTGATAATAATACCTGAATGTTTTTCCTAAGTTACGCTTAACAGTTACAGAAAGTTAACAACTCATTCTGCATTTGTCATCGTCATATAGCCAGTGTTTATTTGGTGCTATGAAAATATTTTAAATACTTTAAATTAGATGGTTTTAGATTAAAATATGCATTACACGTTTTAGTCTTTATGAATCACTCATCTTTCATGTCATAACAAATTTAGTTTTTGGTATAATGATTATGTGTGCATTCTTCTGAGTCAGCCAAGTGCATGCAACATTAATGCCATACTCCATATTGAAATTAAATGTTTTATCTGTTTTTTGCTAAAAGCAAAGCTCCACAATGGGCTACTTAGTCTCCATCCCCCCCCCCCCCCACACACACACACGTATATGAAGACCTGATTTTCAGAGTTATATGCCTTCAGACTTGCCGCTGAGCTACTGGAGGTCTTACATGTTTTGAACTGTAACGATTTAAAGTAACTTCTATAAGTATTCAGTTAGAAACTTAGGTTAAATTACAATTCATTTGCATTTCAGTTCAGTGTACAAATTACCACCAACCCAATTCTAATTAAAATACACTCTAGTGTGTTATTCACACTTTATTATAACAGTAGTTTTGTAATATCGTAGCTAAAACATTATAAATTTCAACCTTCCTTTAAATGTTTTTTGTAAGTTATATAGCTGCAGTATTCTGGCTAAAGAATATAAACCACAGAGGTCCGGCATGGCCAAGTAGTTATGGAGCTCCACTCGCAATCTGCGGTCGCGGGTTCGAGATCCCGTCCCACCAAACATGCTTGCCCTTTCAGCCGTGGAGGCATTATAATGCGACGGTAAATCCCACTATTCGTTGGTAAAAGAGTAGCTCACGAGTTAGCGGTGGGTGGTGATGACTAGCTGTCTTCTTTTTAGTCTTACACTGCTAAATTAGAGACAGCTAGAAAAGATAGCCCTCGTGTAGCTTTGCGCGAAATTCAAAACAAACAATAAACCACATATAGCAATGTTTACAATAAAGGGGAGTTCAAGACTGACTTGGCAGAGGTGTGGTCTAAAGGTTTGTGGCTGATGAATAAGAAGATAAACAGTGGGATTCTAAATAGATATCAATTGATTTTACACGACGAAATGAAACTTTATACCTGTGAGAAGGTGCTAGACACAATATACGACAGTCCCATGTAACAGTCCAGACAACACGGATGATTAGTACCTACTTTAGATACTACCTTCCTATGGTGATGTTTTACAAGTTTATAACAAATTAATGTTAGCATGAAATATGCGCAAACAAAAAATTTTTAATCTTATATTTTTCTAAATCTAATACTTATAGAAAGGTTAATTTATGATATAATTCTACCGTAATAGGAAAATTAATAATATATTAGGTCGTCAAGAAACTAATGTCGCGTTTTAAAACTCTTTCATGAACCACCCCCCAAAAAACGTACATCACGTATAATAGTTAAACGAACCGCCTAAACTTCACGTTAGTGTAGCCTATATAATATGTAAAGTTTTAGTATACTCTAATCCCTTATAGTGATGGAACATGACGAGACGAGACGGCATGTAGTGCTGTTCGAATACATTATAGCCACAAAGAATATC
>NW_013665628.1:1822443-1826042 GCF_000517525.1 Limulus polyphemus
CGACGAGACACACTTTCGGCATGTAATGCTGTTTGAACACCAGAATACCCACAAAGAATATTAAAGAAGTTTATGGAATTGGTTTGAACGTTCGTAAGTGTCAACAATGGTTCAGCAAATTTCGTTCAGATGACTTTAGCCTTTAAAACTTTTATGACAGGGGCCGACATGTTGGAATTTATATTGATGCTCTGAAGACGCTTGTTGAGTCTAACCCAAGGCAACACATTCGTGAAATGGCCCTGAAATTGCATGTCTCTCATGAAACAATAGGTAAACATCTAAGGAATATGGGAAAACTCCATAAAGAAGGTGTTTGGGTGCCTTACGAACTCTAATGATAATCGTTTCCAACGTGTTGACATTGCTTCGTCTCTTCTGGCGCGTGAACCATTTTTGGACAGAATACACACAAAAGCCAGTATTATCATGAATATAAATTGGTAAAAGTTATTAGACTAACATATGGTTTAAAGCTTTATACTGAACAACTTCAGACTGCACTCTATCCTGCTACTATAAGAGTTGACGTGAATAAAACTTTTTTACAAATATATAAAATAATTTTGTTTTTAGTTTCAAGATATATCATCGACAGGGTTTTCTTCTTTTTTTTTGCATTGTTTGATGAAATATTTTCATCATTGAGTTATCAGACGCTATAACTATTAGTAGAATGGTTAATAATGTGCTAATGTTCAACATTCTTAGATCCTTCGGGAAAAAAATTACGTATTACCATTATTGTTGTCGTTATTGAGTTTTTCTAGAAGTTGTTTCTCGTACTACCTTCTCATAAGGTTTTCAGCAAGGCGCATTAGGCAGTAAGAAAGACTGGGGTCGCTGTAGCTCGTAAACCAGTAAAACAGAATTAATCTAGCTTTCCTTTAGTTATAAGTATATATGGAAGCCAGCACCGAGCCACAGAGCGTGAAGTTTTCACAAGTTTCTTGGAAACGCTAGACGTTCTGGCAAGTGTCTAGTTTCTTCTCTACATCTGGTACCAAATCGGCGTTAGTGCAACATCACAGAACGTGATGCACTGATAAGCCAATACGAGATTAGAGAGGAGTAAAAGTCAGTGGGCCTGAGGGCAGATTTGGTAGGGTTAGAAGGTCAAGTGGCTACCATCACAGTTCACCTGATTCAAAGGCGATGTCTTATTGTACAAATTGACAAAAAAAATACAAGTCATAATGATTAGCATTACTTTAGTATTATCTCGGCTTCTTCTGTAATTTTGTTCTTCTCTCTCTCGCTCTCTTTGAGCATATGACAGCCTGTATTTTTAAGTATCCCAATGTCTTTATCACGTCACTCTGCATTGGAGATATTTTTGAAGGGTATCTAACAAAAAGATAAATCTTAATTGTATGTAGAAGGCCCTCCAGTAGCACAGCGGTATGTCTTCGGACTTACAACGCTAGAATCCGGGTTTCGATACCCGTGGTGGGCAGAGCACAGATAGCCCATTGTGTAGCTTTGTGCTTAATTATAAAAGAAAAAAAATAAAAGATGTATGTAGAAAATAGTTGTTTAGTATAGACGCGAAATATTGTATTAGTATTAATAGCCCGTAATCAACCAAACTAATGGAGGCATAAGAACAGAAATTAAATACAAATCCTTATTTTTGATAATATACAAGAAACTTGGTTACTACTACTGAAGAACGAACGTTTCTGACAATCGCGAATCCAAACTCTTAGCAATCATTAAAGGGCTCAAATAGTGATGTATAAACTGGATTCTGCTTATTTTTCTGGCATTCTAAATAATATTATCTACATTTAATATAAATTCTAAAACAAATCGGATATATGTTAGTAACTTAATAAAATATTTCCTTGGATTTTGTTTGTTTATTTGTTTTTGAATTTCGCGCAAAGCTACACGAAGACTAATTGCGCTAGCCGTCCCTAATTTAGCAGTGTAAGACTAGAGAGAAGGCAGCTAGTCATCACCACCCACCGCCAACTCTTGGGCTACTCTTTTACCAATGAATAGTGGGATTGACCGTCACATTATAACGCCCCCACGGCTGAAAGGGCGAGCATGTTTGATTTGGCGGGGATTCGAACCCTTGACCCGCAATTGCAAGTCAAGCGCCCTTGGCCTTTATACTATATTTATTTAAGAAACAAAATAATACTTTCTAGCTCTTCGTCCGTTTACATAAATATATCTGAAAATGCAAAGAGAAGGTTAAAGGCGCTATAAACGCAAAATTAATCATGTGATCGAAGTTTCGGACATGCGGGTCGCGGTTTCGCATCCCCGTCCCACCAAACATAGCCCTCGTGTAGCTTTGCGCGAAATTCAAAACAAACAAACAAACAAGTTTCGGACAAACCACTGATTTGAAAGTCGCCTGTCTGAAATGATCACTATATAATCATTTTCTCTTCTAGCGACTTTATCCGCTATTTTGCGTTCATGGTGTTGCTATATTTATTTGATTATGTAGAACAATGTCAACGTCTTATGTCCCGATAGCATCAGCACGTGTATTTCATCTACACCTCGGAAAGCACGTTCGTTCAGGAGGATCTTACACAAGATTTTAACCCTGATATCTGTTTGTTTGTAATTAAGCACAAAACTACATAATGGGCTATCTGTGCTCTGCCCACCACGGGTATCGAAACCCGGATTCTAGCGTTGTAAGTCCGCAGACATACCGCTATGCCACTGGGGGGGGGAAGGAAATTATGTTTCAGTGTGTTCTGTACGTTAAGCTGACTACACACAAAAAAAAAATAATATTCAAAATAAACTTTATAAATAACAGCTAGATAATGCAAAAATTGAATAGTGATTCCAAGAAGTTGTGGATAATAGTAAATAAGAGCGTATAGCAATGCGTCAACCACACTACATCTGCCATACGACAGTAGTGGTTGGGCAACAGCTGTTATGGTGTGTTATGTTGGTGAAGTGAGGCATGTTCCGATATAAGAAATGAAGTGGTAATGTACATCAGTAACTTCTCTTATAATAGCTGTTGTAATCACTTGTCATAAACAATATAAAGATATATTGTTATACCTTTTCAGTGGTGAGTTTATAAACTTCTACGAAAGTAATATTGGTGAAGTCATTTTTTAGACTCTACAATTAACGTTCCAGATAGACAGAAGGAAGACTGCCACTGATCTCGAGCATGAGATAAACGACCATGTACCAAATGACAGAAAAGTGTCCAGATCTACAGTATCAAGAAGACTCAACGAGAATGGAATATTTGGTCGTGTAGCAGTTCAGAAATCTTTACTTCGATCTCCAAATATTGTCAAGAGACTGAAATTTGTTAAAGAGTACAAAACTGGACTGTTGATAATTGGAAAAGGGTGTTATGGATGGATGAGTCCAAGTTTGAAATATTTGGTTCAAAGCGTAGGTTATACGTCCGGCGGAAGAAAGGTGAAAGATATTTACCTCAATGCATATCACCTACCATGAAGCATGGGGGAGGCAGTGTGATAGTTTGAGGGTGTTTTTCTGCTGAGGCGACAGGAGATATTTGCAAAATAGATAGAATAATGGACCAGCGCAGGTACCATCAGATACTGATCCGTCATGGTATACCCAATGGTTTG
>NW_013665628.1:1827042-1828110 GCF_000517525.1 Limulus polyphemus
CTGATCCGTCATGGTATACCCAATGGTTTGCGTATTATTGGTAAAGGATTCTACTACCAAGAAGGTAATGACCACAAACACTCATCCAACCTATGCAGAAATTACTTAGCTAAGAAAGAGGCTGCTGGAGTCATTCAAATGATGTAATGTCTCCCACAGAGCCCCGATTTCAACCTAATTGAGCAGATCTGGGATTTGATAGATCAAAAACTTGGCAAATCAAAAGTTACTTCGAAATAAACTTTATGGGAGTGTATTAGAGACATTTGGAGTAAAATCCTAAAGGACACTTTGATTAAATATGTTGCAATAATGCCTGAAAGACTGCCTGCAGTTATTAAAGCAAAAGGGGGACACAAAATATTAACTATTTGTTGAACTCAAGCACTTCCACTGAGTTTCTGTTGTACTAAATATGAAGATTAATAACATTTTGATGTTTTACCTGTGATTTACCTTCCATTGTTCTTCGAAAGTAGCCTGAAATCTAATTTTTGGCACTGTCCTAACACTTTTGTACAGTACTGTAGAATCGCCTTTCCCCCGGTAGCTCAGCAATAAGTCTGAGGGCTTATATTTTTATAACGATAAAAAAATCGGGATTTGACATCCGTGGTGAGTATAGCACAGTTAACTCATTGTGAAGCGTTGCGCTTAACAACAAACATTATATACAGCTTAAATACTTGTACTGAACCTGAATGTGGATAGCAGACACCTAGCGGTATGGTGATTGCTTTCGTTTATTTATATGGTATATTTTGTCCAATAACAGGCATTAGAATGGAACATGTGATAAAAAATAAGGCAACATATAAAAACTGCAATTTACCTCCACTCAAATATTCGTTTATGTGGTTAGTGAAATATAAGAATAATAATGTTTGTATGCTTTCGTAATTGTACACTTATGTATTAAGAGTAAAGCTACACGAGGGCTAAATGCGCTAGCCGTCCCTAATTTAGCAGTGTAAGACTAGAGGGAAGGCAGCTAGTCATCACGACCTACCCCCAACGCTTGGGCATCTCTGTTACCAAGGTAGTGTGGGGTTTACCGTCAGAAATGAA
>NW_013665628.1:1828890-1833666 GCF_000517525.1 Limulus polyphemus
AACATACACCCCCCACCACCAACTCTTGGGATTCTCTTTTACCAACGAATAGCGGGATTGACCGTCACATTATAACGCCCCCACGGCCGAAAGGGCGAGCATGTTTGGTGTGACGGTGATCCGAACCTAAATATTCGTTTATGTGGTTAGTAAAATATAAGAATAATAATGTTTGTATGCTTTCGTAAATGTACACTTGTGTATTAAGAGTAAAGCTACACAATGAACTATCTGACGCGGGTATCGAATCTAGATGTTTAGTGTTAAAAGCTCTCGAGTTTACCGCTGAGCCTACAGGAGACTAAACGTAACGACTGTGGACTATAGATTTAAGCAATGAATATTTATTGTTCTCTGACTACCCTAATAAAAAGTTCCATTACCTCATACATCTAATTAATATGATTAGCATGATTTGCTGTGTCTCGTTTAACTACGTAACTCTGAGCTGTTATTATTTGACTTTCATGTCACGTAATTACTTTCGAAGGTTTTGAAAGTACGAAGTTAATGGCTTATTATTAGCTTCTATTATGTCAACATTAGCAAACGACGAGCAGCAAAGACTGTTGTTAAGATCAAGGTCTCCTTTAGTGTAATACAGGCAGTAATTACAGCATTTAGTCAGTAATAATTACCCGGATGTGAATGACTTTATGTCAAGTCAAGACCCACTAGTCGTCTCAAGGTACATCTCACCTTCTTACATCGGTAACCACAGTGATGACCATCATTACATCATGGTTGAGCGCCTTCATTCGTCGAGAATGACGGCTTGAACAGTCGAAAACGCAAAGAATCTAACACAAAAACTTTTACGAAAGAATGCCTCTTAGGCACAACAAATTGAGACGATTTTGAATCGCCCTCTGGTGATTTCCGTCGTTTGGACAGTATCCTGTCATTTCCTGATCCACCGTGTGGAACCTGAAATACCAAATAACCAATCATTATTCAAATGTACAAAAAAATATTTAAAAAGGAGTTGCATAGGAAAAAAAACTAAGTTTGGAAAGTAATGTCGTAATCAATTATTCTGTCTAATAAACTAGAATTGTTTCTACTTTTACCTTACATTTAAACCACCGCAAACATCACCACCACCCCTACAAAAAAAAAAACCTTAAGAAAAGCTTACCATGTTAATTCTTTCTATCTTATTATCTTGTTTCACTTGATCTAAGAAAACTGAATGTAACAAATTGAATATTGAATTTTCAAAGTAGTTTCTATCTCATATATATATATGAAAATCCTCACAGACTTTGATAAGCTGACATATACAAACTGCAACAGGAATTGAAGTCATTTTAGTTTTAGTCAAATAACATTTAAAACTAAAACCCAATTATAATGTTTTATTTCAAAACAAAGATAATCGTATTTTTCCACATTGCTTATAGATATATATATTTGTTTTATAAATATGGAATTCATTCACGTTGTTAGGAAAATGACAGGAAATATCTTGTTGCTGTCTTTTGATTTTCATGCAAAGCTACTCGAGGGCTATCTGCGCTAGTCGTCCCTAATTTTGAATTGATAAAGTAGAGAAATCACAGTCATTCAAAACCCCTCACTGGCAGCTCTTCTGGTACCCTAATCGAATAGTGGAATGTGTCTTGCCTTAAAGTGCACACGTTTTTTTTTTGTTGTTGTTGTTGTTTTGTTTGTTTGTTTTTGACAGTAACGGGACGCGAATCATACATCCTCGGATTCATAGGTCGGTACACTAACCACTGGGTCGCGTACAGCCCCTCTTATCATAAATGTACAGTATATGTCAAATTCGAATGCAGAAGCTATTTTCAGGCACAGAAAACGTGTGTAAATAATCCTCATTTTCCTGAATTGTTTGTTTGTTTTAAATTTCGCGCAAAGCTACTCAAGGGCTATCTGCGTTCATTTTCTGGTTTGTTTGATTCTTATTAAGCACAAATCTATACAATAGGCTATCTGTTCTCTACCTACTACGGAACCGGGGGTACCGAAACCCAAATTTTAACGTTGTAAGTTGCGAGGCTTACAGATGAGCCACCAGGTGTCGTTTCACGGAATTTTAGTCGCTTATAAAAACCAGGCATCGTTTTAAAATAAGTTCACATTGGCAGTCCTAACTCAAATTTCTGTTAGACCTTGAAAATAAAAACACCATTTTTATATACATAATTTACGGTAAATATAAGTTATTATTATAAAATATTGAAAGTTAATCGATATAAAGATATTTTCTACCTTTTAAGGACATCGTTAAAGTTCTCCTTTTTTCATACATACACGTTGCGCTTGCACTCATTTTTCCCATCACTGATATTAAAATACTTAGAGACCTAGCAAATAGCTCATAGACTTGTTCAAAAATCCAGGCGTACAAACAACTGAATATACACAAACTCATAGACACACATATATGTATATATGCAAATCATATATTTCATCTTGTTCACCAACTGAAACAAAGTGATGGGATCGGAGAATTGAATTACGGATAATCCTGAATCTGACTTTTTTTCTCGTAGTGCATAAATTTGGTTAAGTAAATCAAGTTCAACAGTTTAAGTATTAAATTTCATAAGGAGCCGAGCGCGACTCAGCGGTTAGAGTGCCACACTAAGAATCTGGGGTTTGCGCCTCGTTACCGCCGAAAATAAATATCATTCTCCGCACTTTCTGGTGGCGTGGGTGCATTATAAGAGTGACGACCATATCCCACTATCTGGCCAGACATGGTGTTGACTAGCTGCCTTCCCTCTAGTCTATCACTTCAAAACTTAGGACTGCTAGCACAGATACCCCTAAAGTAGCTTATCGCGAAATTCAACAAACAAACGTACACATTTCATACGTTTTGTTATTTTTTATAATATTAAGATGACGTTGAAACTGCACGTTGGAATGTTTAAATCAATTATTGCAACAATAAAATCTGTAGACAACGTGAAATATAAACTGCTATTAAGCAACGTTAGGATAATGACTCAAACAGCTGGCGAGCAGTTCTTTAATTATAACAAATAGTTTTAGCGTAATTGATAAACAATCGGTATCCGCACAAAATGTTCTAAACTCCTTAACAGGAACATATCATCGTACGGTATTATATATTAGTTATAAGAAAATGTTTCTTCGATCTAAAATGTTCTAATTTTGGTACGGTACTTTGTGTTTTCTATGTCAACGGTACCTTAAACGACACATAAACTGAGCGTTCCCTCAGCGGGACAGCAGTAAGATTACGAACTTACAACGCTAAAATCCGGGATTCGATTCCACGCAGATAGTCGAATGTGGCTTTGCTTTAAATCAAATAAACTAAGCAACTTGGATAATCTCAGCTTTATACATAGACGACTCTAATTTAGAATTGCTGACCAGAATAATCAGTTTGCTTTATACATAGTCGGCTCTAATTTAGAATTGCTGACCAGAATAATCAGTTTGCAGCAATTACTCTTAATGAAAAAAAATCGTGGTTTACTGTTATTTTTATTACTCGCCCGCACATGAAAGTGGCAAGCGGGTTCAGCGGAATATCGCGAGTTCAATTCTTGGACCTATCAATCAGCAGCCAGGCACGCTAGCCACTTGGCTACACCCGGCCTGAGCATTAATAAAACAAACACACACATACACATGTGTGCATGTATGTATTAAGAAAGCGGTATCGTATAAATTGACGTTTTTTTTTATAAATATATAAATGCATGTGTGTATATAATATATATAATATGTATATATATATATATATATATATATAAACTACAAGTCAACGACATATGATTAGTATTGTTTAGAAATCTTTAATTTAAGTTACGTGTCTAGAGTTAACTCTTAGAAAACAATAACATCTCATTGGTTTGAAGTATGTGTAAACGAATTCAATTTGAGAAGTCTTCTAGTTCGAGTTTTTGACATTAAAATCAATCAGTGTTTCTCTCCCTAGTAAACGTACATGGGAAATCAATAATATTAACTATAACCTTCAATCTAACATACTTTTTTTTTCTAAAAATATATAAAATGAACAGCACCTTATGCTCAGCTGGTCTAAGCCATCAGGTCAGAGACCCCCATGGTTCAGGTTCATCTATTCTCAATTCAGAGGGAGGACATCCAGCTAGCCGCACCTGCCGTCACGAGTGGTTTGCCAGGATTTTACAACCGAGTAATGGGATGACTGTCACATTTAAAAGCACCCATAGTTAAAAGCGCTAAGCATGTTCAGCTGCACCATGTCTCGTATCTTGGAAGATTCGCAACTCGCCACGCCAGCAACTGGGCCAAGGAGGCCCCAAAAAATATGGAGAATTTTCTTATTGCAAGACATTTAAATCCAGTCGCAATTGGTTAAAAACAGAACTTTAAAAGAAACACACGTGCTGTCTACTTGTTGATGTTACTATTTGTTGCTGTTTCCGTCAATCAGGAATGTAAAGAACGGTGTTTTTTCCGACATATTATTGTGGTACAATATCGGTCGTGCCATACGTAATCATGATTAAAGCTAAATCTAGTACCAGCCTTCAAGATGAGTTGACACTTTGTTCTTTTCAGTGTAAATATTTTTCTCGTTTGTGTTGTTATGAGGATTATAAATTTTAAAATATTTCTCAAACTTGATCTACAGATCCACATATATACTTCACAGTTGTTTTTACTAATCTTTAAATACTTACTTCCGGCCCGGCATGGCCAGGTGGATAGGGTGCTCGACTCGCAATCTGCAGCTCACGGGTTCGAATCTCTGTCCCACCAAACATGCTCGCCCTTTCAGCC
>NW_013665628.1:1834292-1836201 GCF_000517525.1 Limulus polyphemus
TTCTAGTCTTACACTGCTAAATTAGGGACGGCTAGCGCAGATAGCCCTCGTGTAGCTTTGCGCGAAATTCAAGACAAACAAACAAACTTCCATTTTTCCCCTCTACAGCGTTGGTCATTTCTGAGCTCGTTTTTGATGTCCTTATACTTTTAAAGGTCATAACGCATCCCACACGAAATACTCGAAACACTGTTTGCTCCAGTCTTCCAGTCGAACACGTGTTTTCAGACTGTTTTCCTTTTTCACATTTCTTTCGTGTGTTTGTTGTTTAAGATAATAGATAAAACGGGAAATTGCACACAATTAACATACACACACACACATGTACATATACTGTATATATATATATATGCATACATACATACATATCCTAAACAGAAAAACACATGCACACACACACACACATATCGACCTTCTCCTTATTCCATACATTTACTCGGTTCTAATCGCAAAGATTTAAAGTTGCAGTCCCATAGTTTTTGTTTCTTTGTTGTTAAGCACAAAGTTACGCAATAGGCTATCTGTTCTGTGCCCATCACGGCTATCTAAACCTGCTTTTTAGCGTTATAAATCTTGAGACTTACGAGATGTCCCCCAGTGGCATAGCGGTCACTCTTATAACGCTAAAAACCGGGTTTCGATACCCGTGGTAGGCACAGCACAGATAGTCCCTTGTGTACTTTTTGCGCTTTACTACAAAAAAAACTTATAAGACTTGCCGCTGTGCCACTAGGGAGCAATCCAATAGTAAATGAATATATAACAAAACTGTCACGCCCTCTATCCCAGCAGGATTATTTTTATGGAGGTCAATACATAGTATTTGAATAATTGTTAGTTGCTGAGTGAGAAAATGGTTCTCTCACGAACTTGGGACATCATAACGAGTCTATTTATTAATCTCTTTCAAGCTATGTAGTTAAAACCTCATTCACTGTGGAAAGAAGGTGCAGGCAATATCAGCAATTTTTATATTTCACAGATTGACAAAAGGTGATATTAGAAATTTGTATGTCACTCTATAATATATATATATATTTCACAAATTGACAAAAGGTGATATTAGAAATTTTTATGTCATTTTATAAAACATATATTTCACGGAGTGACAAAGGGTGATATTAGAAATTTTTATGTCACTCTAGAAAATGTATATATTTATATATTTCACGGAGTGACAAAGGGTGATATTAGAAATTTTTATGTCAATATATTATCAAATAACCAACATAACAATATATCATCAAATAACCAACATAACAATATATCATCAAACAACCAACACAATTTTATGTTAGAAAATGACTAACACAGCAATGTAATTTGTACAACTTTTGTAAGCTGAATATCAAGATTCAAATAAATAACAAACATTTTGTCTACACCTTTTGACACTCTGTGAAATATATACATTTTCTAGAGTGACATAAAAATTTCTAATATCACCCTTTGTCACTCCGTGAAATATATAAATATATACATTTTCTAGAGTGAAACAACCAACATAACAATATATCATCAAACAACCAACATAACAATATATCATCAAACAACCAACATAACAATATATTATCAAATAACCAACATAACAATATATCATCAAATAACCAACATAAAATATGAAAAGCCTCCATATATTTAGGGTAATATATAAAATGAAAATGTAATTCAAATCACTAATGAATGAAGAGTTTGAGAAAAGAGTAAAACTAGATGTGCTTCTGCAGGTTCCCCGAAAATGTTCTTTACCAAGAGTAAAAATAACCAAAATTAAGAGTAACAAATATTTTTATTTCTTGCTTTTGAAGTTCATATGTCATGCTGTGTTGTAGCCTGCAGAGTGCATAATTCTTCTCGTGATTCATGGCATGCGCACGTTTCAATAAAGTACAAATTGTAACCTTAAGCG
>NW_013665628.1:1836242-1854675 GCF_000517525.1 Limulus polyphemus
CATAATTCTTCTCGTGATTCATGGCATGCGCACGTTTCAATAAAGTACAAATTGTAACCTTAAGCGTCCCTTATATGACGTCAATTTTAGTGTCTACTGACTAACAGACAACACATTACTGTATAGTGATTAAAACAAAAGTTCTATCAACGTAATACTTTAAGAAAGGTAGAATGGTATAAAATATGTTCCAAGGACATGTCAAGTCATAAAAATCAACTAATATTTCAAAGTTTTAACTTTGTTTCTTGCTCTCCGTTGACTCAGCAGTAAAAACTAAAACCATAAAAATAAACTAATATTTCAAAGTTTTCACTCTCTCCGTTGACTCAGCAGCAAAAACTAAGGGCATATAACGCCAAAAATCAGATTTCGATACCCGAGACGGGCAGAGCACAGACAACTCTTTGTGTAGCATTACAGCAACAACTTTGTTTCATTGTTTTTTTTTAAATAAACTGAAATGTTCGAGATAAATCAATTTGAATTTATTGAAATTATATTTAAAGTAACTGCTATTTGCTTAGGTTAGGAAACAGCAGAGAATGAAAACCTGAACTTCACGAGTAAAACAGCGTGATCAATAACTTTTTATAGTTTACTGCGCTAAATATTTACCATGGGTAATCGATTTTAACCAGACATCGTTTTCTGATAATTCATTTAGTAACAGAACTAATTGTTTGTATTATGACGTAATACAGAGGAAGCAAATGAGCATTACCGCTAGAAGCTGGAATGTTCATCAATATATGATACATTATTGTGTTGGTTATTTTGTAGCATATTGCTGTGGTGGTTATTCTGTTGGCTTACAATTTCAACACCCATGACCATAAGGGCGTTTCATAATCTTGCATAGACATTCTGGCTCCTACACATTTTTCCTATTGACCACTAATTCAAATATACCACCTTCCCATGTTGGATCATCTTGTGCTTCCTGAGCACGTGGCCAACCGGCGCCAGTGGGGGTTGGTCTGACTGTGGAACTGTTGGGGGGGAAGGGGTGCATTAGGACGCAACGTGCGTGAGGGTGTCAACCAATCAGCTGCTACACTGCATCTCTCTGCAGCGGCATGCGAGGACCCAGATAGCGACTATGAACTTGTGTGAGTATGGGGAAGTGTTATTTCAGCCTGTTCGTGAAGTATACGTACAGACATGTCTAATGTGCGTTCCTTATGGTTGGAATGGTAGCGGTGATCGGCGTGATCGTGCTTGCGGCCCTGGGATCTCGGGTATCGGCCTTAGGTAAGTGACCGTTTCCGGACACATTTCAGGGTTAGCTCAACACAAGTTCTCTCTCTTTACGTGACGGGTAAGTTAGCCTTTCTTTCGGCTAGATGGTGCGGTAGCGGACGTACTAAGGCGTCCTTGGACGTGATCCACATTCATAAATACGATGCTTCCGAGAGGAAAGACACTGACTCTAGCATCCTGGAAGTCACGATGAGAGGGAACACTTAATAAATCACCTGTGTTAGAAACCAAATGTCTTCTTTCGTTATTGTTTGATTCACCTTCTTAGAAACGTTCATGAATTTATCTGCTCAATTGATTTTACATAGTCAGTCGTATAAAGGTAAAAATTAACTTTAACTAAGAAAATCTGCCTTACCTTAAATACGCCTGAATTAGTTTTTAATGTAAAATGACTGAAAACACACAGTTGAGGCGGTTTTTGTAGGAATGAATTTGAACAGTTAATCAGTTTTTAGGGAAATATGCACGTACTTTATCTACGAAGTTCCACGTGGTGTTTAAGTTAACAATGTAAATAATCCACTTATTTGAGTTCGAAATCTAAAAATGGGTGAAGAAGAACGTTAAATGTAAATAAATGTTGACGGTTAATCTACAGAGCAACCAATACAACAAGCACTCAGTTCATTATACCTACATGTCTATTAGAAATACTCGTGAGATCTAAATAAGTAAGACTGTTGTTTAGAATATTCCGGTATGATCATACCATATCAAAATCATCTAAAAATGTTTCTTTTTAAAATACCTTCATATATATACTTTCTCGTGTATCTTACAACATTGTTAACAGTTCTAAAAAAAGTGGTGTTACAAATTCATCTTTACTGTTAACCTGACAAAATCATGGTGAAGCTTTTCCAGCTCTTCCTACTGGTTGAAGATATCTACTTTTAGGTTTATGAATTATGTTCTCTTATAAAACTTAAATATCAGGTAAAACGTGTTTCTTGACTGTCTCTAGTTTGGTTGTATGTTTTGTTGAATTTCGCGCAAAATTACTCGTTAGCGATACATGATTTTTTAAGCGAGATTAGGGGAAAAGTAGCTAGTAAACACCACCCACCGCCAACCCTTGGGTTGCTCTTTACCAATGAATAGTGGGACTGACCGTCATTTGTGATGCTCCAACGTCCGAAATGGTGGATTATGTACGATGATTGTATTCGTATCCGCGACCCGCAGATTACAAGTCGAGTTCCCTGTCCACCTGGCCATCATAGGCCAACTGAGTCAGTTGACAAACATAGTAATCTTTGTCTCTTGATTGTAGAAATTTTCAGTGATAAGTTTCCGCCCATTCGACGATGTTAATTAGCTCAAAATATCACGTTAGTGCAGAAATCACAGTCCCTTACTACTTGCAACGTATTAGAATTTATAGAATTGAAGTTTTTGAGAGTGTTCCAATTTTTTTTGCTAAAACACCCGAAACGCAGACAAGACAAAATTCAGTATATAAGCATAGTTATACATACCATAACACACGAAATCTTCATAAACTCTCTCTCTCTCTATTTTAATACTGTTATAAGCGATTTACTCAGATATAGCATCATGCAATCCCTATACGTACACTCATCAAACCGTTGCTTTTAAAATGTACCTCATAATATATCGGACTACTAAAGATTTCGTATACATGAATATATATATATATATAACATCTCCAGGAACTTTTACCGACATCGGTAGCATTAATTCTGTACGAGCAGAGTCGTTGAATAATTAGTTTATGAAAGTTTGAAAGAAGGTAGATAATTTTGAGTGCAGTGTTTTGGATGTGTCTCTAGTAAACTACTTCAACCTCGTATATTACCACACCGTACTAGACGCGATAATACTGGATACTATACTGTGAAGCTTCAAAAATTACCACACCGTACTAGACGCGATAATACTGGATACTATACTGTGAAGCTTCAAAAATTACCACACCGTACTATATATATATAATCTATCAAGCTTTACTTTAGAATTATTTTCTCCCTATTTAATTATTGCCACTATTATGTAATATTTATTCAAGTTAATTCAACATATATGAAACAGCATAAATAGATAGATGAACAGAGAGATAGGGATATAGACAGATAGATTATCTAGATAGCAGAGTAGGTAGAAATAGAACAAATTCTAACGGAAATTTATATTAAATTATATAGTTAAATAAAAACCTAAACAGTTGCTGTCTCAATCTTGGTGGATCTTCTATTGAGATTTGTATATCTGTGCTCGTTCCGCATGAAACGGATTTTATAAGATATGCAGAAAAACTTTGAACGTTGCTTGCAATTAACCCGTCATGATATATTCATGGATTTTTATGGGACTTGTTTCATGTGTATTATATGTACACGTTTTCGTATATACTATTCCGTGCACTAGTTGTAAACCTATATATTTTTTTACATTACAAATTAAATCTTAGACCTAACAACACAGATTGGAAAAATACACGCTCCGGTTCTTTCTTCCCTTATATAACTTTGTTTACGTTGCGCATCCACAGTTTCTCCTTTTATTAATGTATACTAGAAGTAATACAGAGGGAAAAAACACAATAACAACATAGTTTATATCAGTTCATTTTACACCAGAACGGTTTTGGGTATCATAGAATTAACAGACAGTGGACAAATGTAATATATATATATATATATAGAAACGTCTGGTTGTTCTGTATTTATTCAGCTACCCAGATATGTATGAACGTCTATTAAATATATTACATTTTTATGTTGTTCTACTGCATATTGTGTGAAACATGTATACGGTGATGCTGTTAGATTCATTAAAGTATGACAAAACGTATATATTTTAGGGCATGAATTAAGTTCTTGAAATATAATTTTGTGTTATTTCTGTTTATTTTTTATGGATATGTTTTTCTAACGAACCCAACGTTGTGGCATATTTTCCCTTGCTGAAAGAAATAACTAATTAAAAATTGTTGTATAAGACGACAGAGTACTTATAAACGATCGATAAAACAAAAACACTATGCACAATAAACGTTAGTTGAATATTTAAATAAGTAAACAATAATTACGAATACTAGCTACCTGTTTTAAGCCTAATGTGTTGATTTCAGGCGTTATGCAAACCCCTATTCTCTAAGATTATGAAAGTGAATTTCCCTTGAAGAAAAGACACAAACAAAAAATTGAAGAGCTATCGATACTTTAATGTAATATTCATTTATTCACACACATTCACACACACTTATTATATATCTATATGTATGTATGTAGCCAGATTTAGTTTGTTATCAAATAAGGTTAACAGAATTGACGCTGTAACAATTTTTAGAGTGAGGGGGCTAAAACCAATTACTGTCTTCTTCTAACCCCACCAGCAGGTGCGCATCCATTTTATAATTTAAGTCAGGGGGTGCTATCGAACTCCAAACACCCCCTAGTTCCCACGCCCTTAGTTAAAAATAAAAGATACGCCTCAACTACTTTTTTGGGGGCGTATAGAATATATCTTCCACTATATTTTTTGGTCATATGTATACGTTCCTTAAAATATTGTATACCATTTATGTATTCGAAACCAAGAGTAGTATTATAATTTCATCATCATCTTTAAAGGTGAAAACCGACCAAATTTCTTTTTATTTTGACGGTATTTACATTTTAAGTCAAAGGTATGATTAAGCAATAACCTTAACATAAAATCGTGAAATGTGGATTGAAAGTGATAGTCTATGTAAAACACAAACATATGTCCTGCAGGATGGTTTCAAAATTATATAATCACGATCTAAATATAAATAATATAAATACCCCTCATTTTTTTAAACCTTGCCGGTTTGATCCATTCATTATCTGTATAATTAACTTATAAAAATGTGCACTATTTTTATTTTCAGCACAATTCTTAACCCTAGAATTACTGATGAGGACCATGTGTCCTCTTGGCTTTTTAAACACATTTTTTTTAAAACTGTTTTTACATCAAATTGCTTGTGGACCCACGACTTTGTTAGTTATATGAGCTCCAATAACATATAAATTGCCCCAAAACATTTAAAACAAAAGTATTGCCACTACCGCAGTTTATTTCACTAATTACGGCTGGGATCCCTCGTGGATTTTACATAGAAAACGAGTGATTTCATCCATCATTTTTAACCAATTCTTTACATTGAGCGCCGTAACAATGAAAAACACACTATTACTCAATATGCTGCAATATGCAAACCTCACCACAATAAATAAACAATTTAAAACAAATCAGTAATACAAGGGTTAAACACTAAGGGAAAAAAAACTGAAAAATTGAATACAAATTCATTTATATATATATATAATTTTGTTTCACGGTCTTACTCCTAGATGAATTCATTTCTCTCATCCTTTTCTTTGATATAGCCCCTACCTGTTGTTACCAGGTCACGGGTTCATGTAGAAGATCGTGTGAAGAGGTAAGAATTTTAATGTTTTTCAGTTTGATTATTATATGTTAAAAGCAATGCACCCACTGTGTCTATTTCATGCACGCGTAAACTTGTAAAATGACAACCAAACGTATATATATATATCGCAGTGTAGTCATCACCAGGTCATTTAAAACGTCATATATTTTTACCATGATATATACTTATTAGGAATCAGCTCAACGCTTGCAGTAATGTGTATATTTATCTACTTCAGATTTATGCCCCCGATACTCTGCCAAGTAATGAGTGAAATGTTTATTTAAATAGAAACTGGTGAATATAAGTGTAGTTATAAAGTTTCACATCATAAGGAAGAATGTCTCCAGTGTTCGAACTAGTTTATTATTTTGTACCACGAATACTTATATATCTAAAACTTCCGAGTCTGCTATTAAAATATGCTTTTTTTTGTTTGTTTACTGAAAATTTTACAATACGTGTTTACACTTTACCTTTCTCATCTAATAATGAGACGAATTCATATTTAACTTTATATTGTTGACTGATTACATCTTTCAATCATCATACAGATAGCAGGTTAGAAAATAAACATGGAAGATACGTTCATTTGTCAAAGTTAATTCTAGAAATTGCCTGTAAGGTTTAAAGCACATAGAATAATTATTGTTGACCGCAACTAACTATGAAAACGAGAAATCCTTGGCTTTTTTAATTTTATAACAACCTTTTTTGAATGTTCATACATTTCCTTCTGTTTTAAACAAATATTGATTACGTAAATAATGAAACACTTGATATATATTTATATGTCGCATTTTATTGACTTTCTATCTTTACTAAGTACATGATGATTGTTACATTTAAATTCGGAAACTGACATAGTTATTTGGAACATTGTATTTAATTTGGTTTTTTTTCTAAATCGATCTCATTGCTTCTCATTATAATTATATTAAGAATTACACGTGAAATGACATCAGGATTAGCTTTAAAGTTGTTGTTTTTTTTTAGTTATTTGTTAAATTTCTATTGGTCATAACTAACCCTATGGATGGTTGCAACTTGAAGTCTGAGAATTTCGTTTCAATATATCATTAACCCTGTGCATATTGAAAGATCTTGGAGCAATATCTAAATAAAGTGCTCTGTAACCACAATGACCCTGCTTGTGAAATGATTGGAGTTTGTTTATTTGTTCTGATGAACTTCGCGCAAAGCCACTCGAGGGCTATCTGCTTTAGCCGTCCATAATTTTAAAATGATAGATTAGATGGAAGAAAGCTAATGAACACCACTCACCGCCAGCTCCTGGGCCACTCTTTACCAACGAATAGTGGGATTGATCGTCATATAGCGAATCCGTTGCCGTAAGCAGCAGGCCATGCTAGGCCCTTAACCGTAATTTTACCCGCGATAAAGAACTAAGCCACGAAGAAAATAATCTCCGCGTGTAAATTGGTTTTACTTAGTGCAAGCTACTGTTATTATTCAAAATATTTATTCCTATATTTGCTTTTTGGTCTTTTTCTCTCTGTGTTTCTTGTTTTTTGTATTCAGTAGCCACCCTAAAGGCGATTTGACCTGCATGTCAAAAATTGGCGGTCAGGAAGTTATCAAAGCAATTTCAATTAAAGTTTGGAATGAATACACATAACCTTATATGACCTGTCATGTACTGATGGCTCCCTGCTGATTTTTATGAAAGCATTATTTCATTTCAATATTTCAATCTCCTTGCTCTAGACGCCTGCACTTAAGGACCTGTAACCTTGAATAGGTATTTTTATTTTTTAATTATTTTTTAGAAGGAGTCACACTATGTTGTCACGAATTCTATAATACAAGGTTTCTCGTAAGGAGGAGTTTGTGTAGTTGCACAAAACTAACAGGTGGCATACGCAATAGGATGTAATTCTATTGATTTTATGGGTATTCTGACAAGACCCTTATCAATCCTTTTTGTCATATCCATTCTTTTTCTAACTATTTACCAATAAATGACGTTATTGTGCACAAACCATTCCAAGTGCGGTGTTGTGAATCGCAGAAAATCAAACGATGTGGAAAATCAGTGAAGCGAGGAGCCACAGTGTTTATTGTCTTAGCTTAGTTGTCATCTACCACAAGTCGTATTGGGACATGGTTGTCCTTGGAATTGTTACGACAGTTTTTTTATGCTGTGTAGGAGGGGATTACGGAGGTCATTTACGTGCTTTTTTTTACACTAGGCTTTTGCAATCGAGAGAAATGTTTTAAGAACTATTTGAACAACGTTCAATCAGACAAAAATGTCGTCATGGTGTATAGTTTCCAAATAAGCTATATTGAAAACGTCATATCCTGTTACATTATTCTTCTTCTATGCTATTTTTATAAATTGGAAGTTGTAAAAAATATTTGATAATTACCTGTCTCTCATTTTCATCATGGCGTAATTATACAATATGTGAGGTCAAATTTAAAGATTTGCAATGGTGATTGTTAGGAATAAGCATCTCTTGGTCTCCCTGTGGGACAGTGGTAAGTTTGCGGCCTTCAAACGCTAAAATCCGGGGTTCGATTCCCCGCGATAGACACAGCGGATAGCCCAATGTGCCTTTGCTATAAAATAAACAAAGCTTTTCATACAATATATTACCTGTTATGGATACGCTTTTCATAACAAACTCGTTGTTTTAGAAACAATTACAGAACGTATTGGTGACGCGTGTAATTAACTGAAAATGATGTTGTTTTTTGGAATAAAGAACAAAAGCATAATCGTATCTACACATACTGGTAATATTATTCGAAATTAAAAATATATATTAAAAATAATTTGGCTGAGTATAAGATGACGTAAAATTTACAGTATACTGATAATTCTGCGTATCCAACTGAATATTTATTAAATTTATTAAAGTTAGATATTTTGTTGTTTTTTTTTTATTAAAATCCTCTGTCGTTCTTGAGCTTACTTTAGAAAAATTGCTTTACATTGGTTGAAATTATAAAATTGTTACAACTGTTCAAAACAAACGAACAAAGAAACGTTGGATCGTTACGCTTATAATTTCAACTTCAGAAAGAAATTCCCCGCACTAGACTGGGCAACTTGACTATTTTGGAAATTCAATTACGAAAATGAAATAAAAAAGATCAGGGAAATAGATTTCTTCACGCAACCAGGTTAGAGAATAGTTAGGTGAGGTTAAGATTAGGTCAGAAACTGTCTTGTTAGTCGTTACCATCCTCGAGAGCGCTAGCCTAATAAGGGGCTTCGTTATCGTTGGGGCCACAGACACGCTGACCCCATAGAGCTATGGTCTAATGGTGAGTGGGCTAAATGTGAATGTTTGTATTACTAGAGTGTTCAAGGAGTGGGTGCACTTGCCAATGACAAAACTCCTTTCCTTTAAAACTTAAGCATACACCGGTAAATAAAGCTCGTGGACTGAATAAGAAATACGTTTGAAACGTTATGACAGCGTCATGGAAAAATGATGATGGATCAAAAAAATATATTCATAATGTGAGTAAATAAGATAAACGTATAACTTTTTTTTTAATTTTACTTCATAGAAAAACGTTGTTTTCAATTACAATAAATCTGTTAATTCATAAAACATAATACAAATATTGACGTGTTTAGTTTTTTTAAATATGTCGTTCTATATTTTCTTTACAAAACATTTCTAACAAATTTTTGTATAATTTTTTTTTTAATGTTATCTTAATATTCCTTTGAGTAATTGCACGTTTTATTTATATTAACTCTAACAATTAAAGCTTTTAGTGTGAAGTACATTAATTTAAGCGTGTTAATATATATATATATAAGAATCGTTCTATGCTGGAGGCAATATTATGGCTTAAAGAGCCAAGATAATACTTCTTTTCTTTATAAAAGTTGTACAAAACATCGATAAAAAATACGAAGAGTAACAACAAAAATAGACCCTCCAAGCAGAAAATGGATACAGCAATACTTGGCACAGTGCCAAGAGAGGTGAACGCGACCAGCACGAGAACTAAACTTAGTACTATATCATGTCACTGTTTACTGAGCTGAGTCGCTCGGTTGGAATGTTGTACTCTCTATGAAAACCGCCTTGTGCGTTAAATCTGTTATCCTATAGCTTTATTTTCTATGATATAAATGAAAATAATTATAATATCTTTATCATTCTTACTACAAACAAAACGTGGTCCTAAACATTATCTGTTTTGTTGTTGTACAACACTTCATAATGGATTTCGTTGAATAATAGTGCGATGACACTAACACTTTTCAACCAAAAACAATTTCTTTCTTTTCAGTGTTATGAGAATCCCCGTAATACAACCGGTTTTGTATTTTAAAAACTAATGAAATGAAAAACTGTTCCGAGATACAGCAAGAGCATCAAGTAAAATAAAAACGAGATGTGTTATGAGATCGAAGTTTGCTTTCCTTTTCTGTTGGAATTATAATACCTTAATGCAACATTTTGAACTAAATGTATTTCAGCAACCTTGGCCAAAGTATAGAGAATAAAGTAACTAATAAACATGCTTAAATTACGGAAAATACTATCCTCAAATGTCTCTGATTTTACGGAATATACTTTCTAAACAAACAAAAAATACACAGTTATTAGTAATCTCTCTTTGGGTTCCATCTTCTTTGTGTAAAAGGGTTTAGATCTCAATTCACAAATCTCCATTAACCAATAATCTATTGTACTTAAAGAAACCAATGTCGTTCCCCAGTGGGTCAGCGATAAGTTTAAGGACTTAGAACGTTAAAATACGGCGTTCGATACCGCGAAGTGGACACATCCGAATGTGGCTTTCCTCTAAGACAAACAGAAATCAATAAAATACAACAGAAGTATGTATTTATACTGTTAAAAAATCTAAATTGTTGTATTTATCTTTAACGTACCTTACTTGCGAGGCGTCATAGGCATCATTTTATTTTTATTTTAACCCTCGGATTATTGACCAAGGAAAGGGGTGAACAAAGTCAATTAATCTAGGAGAAACAAAGGAATTTATATCTACTGACTTGTATATAATTTTTCATCCTCTTTCCTTACTACTTAACCGTCTAATACCGTTGTGTTTATACACTTTTAAGTAAGGTGGAGGTCCACCTGTTGCATCAAATTAAATAATTTTATATTTTTGCCAGTTACAACATTCAGTATATGTAATTGACTAAAACAGCTGGTACAATCACTCATTCTTTAAATGAAATACATAAGGAAAACCCCAGTTACTAGGATAACCAACAAGAGATTTGGTTTATGAATAGAGAAATATGTTTTAGTAATGCTGATGTGGTCGATTTCCATTGGAAATACTAGGGTTACACAAGTGTTTTCACCTCCAGGCAGAAAAACAAAATTTGGTACCTATGACATAGGTTTACAGAATTCAGAAAAATAAATACAGATACAGTTTTACTAGCGAGAAAATGCTCTTATATAATACAATCCAGCTTCTTCCGGTCATGACGTATTTCATAACTCGATAAATACATCCACCCATGATGGCTTAGGTTAAGCTTTAGGGATTATAATGCTAATAAGCGGGATGCGATTCGCCTGCTGGGGTTGCAACACAGAAAATAGGTCATATAATGTTTTCCTAAGGTTCGTCATTTTTTTTTCAGAATATTAGGATTTTTTTAGCTGCAAAACTTCCCTGACAACTGTTTATAGTTAAGCACAAGTCTACACAATCGGATATCTATGCTGTTCCCACTCGGTTTTTAGCATTATATGCTTTTAGACTTACCGCTGTGCTACTGGAGGCAGCACTAGCGGCAAAAGTTTGTTTGTTTGAAGTTAAGTACAAAGCTATACAATAGGCTATCTGTGCACTGCCCAATACGGGTATTGAAACCCGGTTTCTAGCGTTGTAAGTTCGCAAACATACCGCTGTGCCACTGGAAGCAGCACTAGAGGCAGAAGAAGAAAGAATCAGTAAGAGCTAAAATTGTCTTCCAACAAACCTAGGTAAAAAAAAAATTAATAAAGATATCGACCCCCCACTCCCACTTTAAAAGAAAAAGCATGTTGCAAGAAGATACAGATGAAAAAGATTCACCATAAAGCCTGGAACGCTGTCATTAAAGACAGGAATTATCACAACAAATTAAAAGAAAGGAGCGGAATAAAGAAGTACCCAAGATTTGTTAATTCTGGTATCTACAATTGTAAGGTACTTGTACCAAGACTGAGTCTGTGTTCGCAGCCGTAACTGGATGTCGTTTCACTGTACAGACAGTTAGAAACAAGTTTGTTTGATTGTTTTTAATTTCCCGCAAAGCTACACGAGGGCTATCTGCGCCAGCCGTCCCTAATTTAGCAGTGTAAGACTAGAGGAAAGGCAGCTAGTCATCACCACCCACGCTAATTCTTGGGCTACTCTTTTATCAACGAATTGTGGGATTGATCGTCACATTATAACGTCCTCACGGCTGAAAGGGCGAGCATATTTGATGGGACAGAGATTCGAACCCGCGACTCGTAGATTGCGAGTCGAGCGCCCTAACCACCTGACCATGCCGGGCCGAGGTTAGAAACAAACTTCACGGATCGGCTTACATGACAGTAAAATACGTTCTGCTTATTGAAAGGAACATAGCTAGTTCACAATGAGTCTAAGAACACATCAGTAACAAGAGAAAAAATATTTTTTTTATTATTATTATCATTTTCAGATAAGTCACGCTTTACTTAGCAACCAGATAAAAAGCGTATACTCATTTGGAGATAATCTGAAACCTGGTCGAACACAACTATCATACGACGGTTGTGTTAGAAGTACAGTGTGAGCAGGAGTAGGCACTGATGGATGTACCGACATCTGCATCTTTTCTAAGAACTTGATTGTGCACTTAACCGTGTCTTCTGTATAGCGAATGAAAATGCCTTATCTACTTTTTTAATCTAATAAGCACAATGCTTGAGCAAAAGAGAATTTGCCAAATAGGTGATTTCATTGATTCTTAAAATGAGATCAAAATCTTCAATGTGATGTCAAACTTTAATATTTATATGCAAGCCTAGGCTAAATATACTATGTGACATCGTCAATTAATCCGATTTTATTAAAACTAAAAACAAAGAGAGGGGTACAACAAAACAATTATTGACTGGTGATTTCAAGTAACCGATCATTTGTTGCCCTCATAACCATTTAGTAATTGTTCAGTGTGGTATAGTATCATGCTCTTTCATGTGTTGTGGGATACCTCATTGTTTTAACACGAAGTGTTGTTGAATAACAAGTAGTAGTTAGAAAAATGGTATGCAGCATTATGAAACATAAAATCATACACACTATAATAAACATATAGCATCAAACCGTGTAATTGTATGAAAGGCTATGTTTGACACTTTGATGGCGATAACAAAACTCTGCAAATAATGTACAATGAAATACATTAATACAATAAGTGAAACACAGTATTATGTAAATTTATGATGTGCGAGGTTATCTTAGCAACTGTATTTAAACCTTGACTTTAAATAAAAAATCCAAACTTCAAAATTTCAAATTAAGTCAACATATCATAATGCTTAAACGAATGCGTCAAAACAAAGATCTCACAAATAAAGAAGTGTTTATCCGAATATGTCTTCCGCAGGGTCTCCGAAAGTCTTCTGTTTCAAGAGTAAATGAAACCAAAATTACGAGTAACAGATATATTTATTTCTTGCTTTTGAAGTTCATATGTCATGCTATGTTGTAGTCTAATTCTTCTCGTTATTTATGGCATGCGCGCTTTTAACTGACGTTACGACAGTACAAATTGCAACGTTATGTGACGTAATTTTAGTGCCTACTGACTACCTGACAGACAACATACTACTGTAAAGTGGTGTGAGTGGCTAAAACAGTTAAGCCGTCCAGGCGGCCTTCGTCCCCCTTTCGGGGAAATAATACTACAATAATAAGTTGCGTACATTATTACCGTTTCACAGCCGCACTTAAGTTGATTAAACATGGCTATTGGTTAGGGTGCGCTTACTTTAAACCTGAGGGTTAATGGTTCACGTCTCGTTGCCACGTAAACTCGCTCCACATTTTGAGGTCATGGGTGCACTGTAAAAGTGAAGGTGAAAATCCCACTATTCTTTTAGGTGAAAGTGGATGTTATTGACTGACTAGCTTCCCTCTTGTCTATCAGTTAAACTAGGGACACCTATGCACAGATAGGCCTTATGTAGGTCTGCGCGAAAATTCTAAAGAATAAAAAGAAACTGGTAATTAACTTTTAAAACTAACTAAAAACTAACTTCAGGTGTTGTTAGTATGTGTTGTGAATACTTAGGGGCTTGATATGGCCTTCTTGTTAGTGTTTCGGGCTGTGGACGCAAGGTTCGATGTTTGAGCCCGCGATATGCCGCTGAATAAGATCCGCACTTTCAACTGCAGGCACCATATAAAATTAACAGTCAACATGATACTCGATTAAGAGTAACCATGTAAGCGGCTAGTGCTGTTGACTGAATCTCTCTCTCTCTCTCTGGTAACAGTTCTGAGTTAAAGCACATTATGTCTGAATCTTGTGGTCTCTGACTTGGCCGTTTTGCTATTGGATTGCCCCCAAGCGTTTCAACAATAAGCCTGAAGGTTTATAGCATTAAAAACCGGGTTTCAATACCCGTGATGGGCACAACGCAGATAACCCATTGTGTAGCTTTGTCCTTAATAAAAAACAAACAAAAAGCTATTGGATCATATACAGTTTGAAAAATACAATATATATATGACATGTGCAATCTGTAGTTGAAATGGAAGAGGTTGTTTTACCACAGACAAAAGGGAGACTACTTTTCTGCTTACTACTCTAGTCGTCCTTGTTATTTTATTAGTGAAAACTACACAATTGGATATATGCACTCTTTCTACCACGAGGATTCGAATCCTGGACTTTAGCATACCATTAAAGTTGAGTCATAACCATTTATTTTAACACTTCAAAATGCGTTTCTGCGCTATCACTGTCATTCATTATTATCCATTAGCCTTTCTACCTTGAATCTAATGTTTCTTCTATATAATATCAAAAATAAAAAGTGCCACTAAAAATTTTTGTTTTATTCAGACTAGTTATTTGCCTTTCAACTTCTAGTAATAATCTATTTAGTTAAAAGATATAATTTGTTGTCAGAATTTGAATATGCTCAGTTCGAAATAATGAAAAAAATTTGGTCTGTACACCGAAATTATCTGTATAACAAAATGTGTAAAAAACAAATAAGGCGTCTCGATTATCGTATAAGTTATATAATATTTTTTTTATCAATGTTTTACTATGATGTAGGTAATATCCATTATGGAATAAAAGTTATCCATACTAGTTTTTAATACTCTCTTTGAATAACAAATGTTCAACTCATCGTCTTTTATTAACATGGAAAAAAAAAGTTGATTTGTTTTTTGCGCTAACAACATAATTATTTTGACCGTCACTAGGTCCATACTATTTTCATAATCAAATATATATAGATTTTTCCGTATCTAGATTATATTGTTCGTGCTGTTTTGAGCTTACTTCAGCATTTCCTTCTAACTTCTTTTTTTTTCTCTTGTTGTTTTGCGATCCAGATGCCAAGGCTGTGAGCTGGGCGACGCGGAATGCAATGTCCTTAGTGTAAGATGGTGTATGGTTCTGGTGACCTTTGACCCAATGAAATTGGGCAGAACCGTTTTCTCCATTGGCGTTAAGAAAGTTTATTTTGACACAGCCGTGCTTGAGTTTTAACAGCCTACTCCAATGGTCTGGTGATACGGCGAAAGTAACAGACGTTTTAACCCTCCTCCCCCTTTTTTATAATTTAAGAAAGAGGATGGGAGTGGCATTAAAAAAAAAGAGGCCATGGTAAAGGGGCTGAATTAAGGTAATAACGATACTCTGGTACACGCTTTATCATGCCCACTGATGTGTATGTACATATGTGTGTGTGTGTGTGTGTGTAAACAATGCGCTCCTTTTGCGTAAAGACAACTTTATCGATCTGTAAAGAAATATTTAAACACCAACTTCCAGGAAAATAAATAATATTGATAAAATACAGGAACGCATCGAAAACTTAACTTGTGCATCTATCAAAGCTTATGTAATTATTTCGTTTGCTTACAGTTTTCAGGGAATATTTCTAAGTTAGCAGAGCGTCAGAAATATGTGCAGCTTAGCTCCATTCTTTATTGAACAAGTCAAAAGATTTTTCACTTTTATCTTCATTCTTCAGTATATTACATAATACTAATATATATTTAACCGTCTGTGTTTATTCTGTAAGAAATTATCAAGTAAATATATTCACCTTGTTTTCTTAATTCTCTAATGAAGTAACTGAAAAATGTTTTTTTCTTCTTCATTTTATAAGGAAGAAACTGGGGAAAGTATTTATCCTTCTACCTCAATTCTGTCAATAACAAACAATGAATATTCATCCCCTATTTCTATTCTCTAACGAAGTAACAGGAAAATATTTATCCTCCTACCTTCATTCTGTAAAGAACGAACAAACAATGAATATTTATCCCCTATTTCTATTCCCTAACCAAGTAACAGGAAAATATTTATCCTCCTACCTTCATTCCCTAATAAAGTAACAGGAAAATATTTATCTTCCTACCTTCATTCCCTAATAAAGTAACAGGAAAATATTTATCTTTCTACCTTCATTCCCTAATAAAGTAACAAGAAAATATTTATCCCCCTACTTTGATTCTGTAATGAAGAAACATTGAATATTCGTCCCCTACTTCCATTTTCTAACGAAGTAACAAAAAATATTCATCCTGCTACCTTAACTTTCCAAAGAGTAACAGGAAAATATTTATCCTCTTAACAGGAAATTAGGCATCCGAGATACGTTAAAAATTTATTACTCTTCTCAATGTTCTTATTTCTTAATCCTGTATATTCTTTATGATGATCCACAGTCTATTTGCCGGAAGAGTGTTAGGAAGTATTACAAATGCTTCCGCTACCTTTACCTTACACTTACTGTTTATCACCACCCTGCATAAACCAATCAGAAAAATGGTAGGAAGTTTTAGTCGATCAGAGCTTCATTGAGATTAACTGTCAATTACGTCATTATAAGAGGAGCTAAATCACCAATGTGTTATATTAAAATTGTCTAGGAACGAAAGTGTGCTAATGAATTTCGTACTGTATTAACTAGCTGGAACTTGATGGACTTAATCATTTACATCTATATTGTATTGCATTATAAAAATATTCATTCTTTTCCGGGTTCTGTACACCCTAATAATTTTTTGGTGAATTCAAAGGTCAAAGATATTTTTAGAAATACAAAACGCTTTTTTTTTATTTTCCGTCTTTTTGTTTTATTTTTAGTGCCCTTTAAAACAGTAAGCACAATTAACGAGTTGTTTGTTGTCTCATATTCTTCTTATTTTTCCTGGGATTACTCTATTAATATGTTTTATATTAGTATCATTATTATTTGTGAGTAAAAGTAGAGCTACGTCATGTTTTATAATGATTAAGAAGGTAACGACACTCCTGATTTTTTTTTTTTTTGCTCTCATATGGCACTTCTGTTTTGATATCTAAATATGTCTCGATTATTATTTTTTAATTTCGTAAATAATTACTTTATTTCATATCATAGTTACCCACTAATAATTCGTCTCTCTCTTAACGTTATTCACTTTCAAGAAAATTCTAACTCTGATTTTCAGATAGCTTAACGTGCTAGCAGGGTGTGCTCTGCGTTTGCTTTATATCTTGTTCTCAAGATCAGTTTTATTTTGTTTTAAAACTATTAGAGTATTACGATATTAATTAAAATTATGAAAACAACGGAAAAAAAAGAATAATTACAATCTAACACTAACATTACCGAGTTGTTTCTATACGGTGCGCCCCTGGTGGAAGGGAAGGTCTACATATTGCATGATATTGAGTGATTTTGTGTTTTTGCCTCTTGTAAAGAACTGACAGAAAACAAATAAGTGAGCTCACTCATTTTTTTATGCAAGATACGTAGGGAACATCAGCAGTAATGAGTTATATTAATTTTAAGATTGATTGTGACTCATTTCCTAAGTGATACTGTAACCAATAAATTGTTTAAATAAAACGAGAGCCCTTATCTGTGATTCTGGGGTTTATCATTTTCAGTAAGTCGTGCTCATTTGATACACACGTTTTACCATCAGCCATGTTCCAATAACATGTTTAGTCCTCATGACCGTGAAGGTGGTCATCGAATCAAACTAGAAGTTGTAAATATTGTCATGTAGGGGTGATATCTCGTGTGAAGAACAGTCCTTTTTTTTTTTACCGCCCTCTAACTCATATATACACTCCTCGTTTTCTCGTAGGGGTCTCACACAGAGACAGTTGCACGTGGTAATTCATCTGTCACGAAGTGTCTCGGTTGATTTGTTAGTAGTTCAGCTGTGTACAGCTAAAGAAACCCTGATAACCCGACTGCACATGTCTCCTCTCGTTAACGCTCGGCGTTTGTATACAAGGCATGCTGAAGATTCGCCGTTAGAGGGCGTCTCTAATTTCGTTTTGATGGCCTCCATAATTTATTCAATGCTAGTTACCTCTAGATAAAGAACGTTCTATAAGCAACGAACGTCAACTCATCTGATAAAGTAAATTCATAAATTAGGTATCTTAAGCAAATTTCAATTAACTCTAGTATTTATATCATATTTACTTGGACTTATAACAATAAATATTTATAGCCAGTTTTTTATTCACGATGGACTTCATTAATGTATAAG
>NW_013665628.1:1855083-1864762 GCF_000517525.1 Limulus polyphemus
CTTGAGCTACTCTTTTACCAACGAATAGTGGGACTGACCGTCACATTATAACGCCCCCACGGCTGAAAGGGCGAGCATGTTTGGTGGGACGGGGATTCGGACCCACGACCCTCAGATTGCGAGTCGAGCGCCTTATCCATCTGGCCATGCCGGGCCGTCAGTTTGTGTTATTTTCAAATTTTAATATTTGATTGTGGTGGTTCAGGACTTTTTTAATAAAAATGTTAAAAACATGTTACACCATTAACATAATATAACTCATTGATCTTGTGCGTTATTAGTTGAATCATTTAAACTCTTAAAGCATTAATACACTGCAACGATCGATTCAACTTGTAGCAACCCTTAACAAATCATTGACTCCTTATGTCACTTTGTAACAATCTCAACTAGTCTTGCACCTACGTTCAGTTGTTGTTGTTTGAAGTTAAGCACAAAGCTACACAATGGGCTATCTGTACTCTGCTCACCACCACTCTGCTCAGAGAAACTATTAACCTCACGCAGTCACAATACATCGTTTTATGTTGTTAACCTCAATCTACACTGTTATATCCAACCCATTATTCCCATCTTATTGTTTTCTATTGTTAACCTCAATCTACACTGTTATATCCAACCCCTTATTCCCATCTTATTGTTTTCTATTGTTAACCTCAATCTACACTGTTATATCCAACCCATTATTTACATCTTATTGTCTTATATTGTAAACTTCACTTTACACAGCAACACAACTCATAATTATCGGCCTTGCATAATCTTGTGGTTAGAGCAGTTGACTCGCTATTTGAGTATTGCGGGTTCGAATCCCTTCCCCGAACATGCTCGCCCTTTCAGTCGTGGGGGTGTTATTAAATAACGGTCCAATCCACTATTCGTAGGCAAAGAGTAGCCCAAGAGTTGGCGGTGGGAGGTGTTGACTTCGGACGACTAGCGCAAATAGCCTTCGAGTAGCTTTGCGCGAAATTCAAATCAAATAAACAAATCAATATTATCATCTATCTCTTAAACTGTTAACCTTACACTATATTGATACAACCAACTCATCATCCTATTATTATTTCAAACTATTCACCTCAAACTACTCAGTTGTGTCCAATTCATTATTATCATCTTATTCTTTTATTTAAACTTGTAGCCTCTTACCACGTATATATATCCGACTCATATTATCAAATCACGTGGTAACTACAGTCGTTATAAGGTCGTGGTAGAATGAAATGTATGAGAACTACATTTTGAAGTTGTTTGGCATTCGTCGGTAGTGTGATATCACCGAGCATTGATCGATTTTGGGAAGGGTGTGTAACAACCCTTTCCATTCAAAGTATTCATACACTGAGATCATATAGATTTATTCAGATCGCCGATTTCATTTTTTTTAAGGTGAAGATATCCTTTGTATTTATTGGCATTGGAAAACACAATAGTATATCAGCCCTAGTAAGCAAAGTGCAGCATATTGGAGCAGGTAAGGATCCAGGGTACACAAAAATCAGTGGCAAAAACCGTCCACGTATCCCAGGCAACACTACTTAACATAACTAAGAAGAATTTCCGTGTGGCAAAGCAATACAAGTCACATATATACAATTTGCTTTCATTAAATATTTGTTCCACCATCGCATACCTCAAGCAACTGGAGAATAAAACGGGTAACATGCTATTCCATAGGAAGACATATCAGTCAAACGCTTGATGCAGCGCCTATGGATTTCTGTGCGATCGGACTGGTGGAAACTATCATCCTCGTACACTAGGTGGCCTATGGAAAGCACGCATAGAGGAGTAGTGTGCTTTAGACATGACAGCCTTATGATGGAGTTTCTTGCAATGGGAATTATGCTGCAGAGCTATTGTTATAATTCGCAGTCGCCAGGTAAATCATGACCGATCGTAGTGACGTGGTGAGCCTCCAAAATTGTTTTAATATAATATACTCTGTCTTTGTATAATTTTACTATTCAATCTGTTAACCTCATGCTAAACAGATGTAATCAACTCATTAATATCATCTTATCTCTTTCAACTGTTATCTTCCCAACACAGTTGTATTCAACTGAAAATATGATTGTTGTCATAGTATCCTTCTTAACTTTTAACCTTATAACCCACTGATGAAACAGGCCAATAATCTTGCGTCTTATTCAGTAAAACTGTTAACCTCACATCCAACTGATATTTTATATTCTTTATGTAACTCTTAATTTCACACTAAAGAAAACTAAGGTGTGACTTTGCACTACAATTGTTAATTTTTATCCTACTGATACAACAAAATATCTGACCTAGCTCCTTTTTTATTTAAATGTTAACCTCACACCCTGTTGAAGAACGAAATAACTGATCTAGCTCCTTTTTATATTTAAATGTTAACCTCACACCCTATTGAAGAACGAAATAACTGACTTATCTCCTCTTTATAATTAAATGTTAACCTCACACCCTATTGAAGAACGAAATAACTGACTTATCTCCTCTTTATATTTAAATGTTAACCTCACACCCTGTTGAAGAACAAAATAATTGACTTTGCTCCTCATTCTTTGAAACTGTTAGGCTAATTTACTGCTGTTGCGACAAAATTTGAATCTTAATTTCACTTCCACCTCACTAATCTAACGCACTTATTAATTTTGCATCTTACTACTTGAAAACCAATAGCCTCATAAACCGTCACACCAATGACGTAATAAAGTGGTTTACTTCATACCTTATTAAAAACAGGAAATTAAGGATGACAGAGACATAAATATTTATCGTAAAAGGCAGTTAATAATTTTCGAGCATAAAAAGGATATTTTTTATAAATAATTGAAGTTAGCCTTTATACATAGTAAACAAGTGTATAGGTTGGATGATTAAACTAGAACAATCCAACACAAATTCCCTCTGTTTGAACAATGTTTCGCCCTATTTTAGCATGTGCATAAAGGATATTTTACTTCATTCTTTTATTTCAAAATGTTACATGCACATAGGACATATCCTATATTATTAATTCACGTTTTATGAGAATTTGTTTGTCCGCGAACTCCCACACAGTTTGGGATCTAGCAAGACTAAACTTGGCAGTCAGACTTTGGGTAAATCAGGGGGGTATCCTTATCTATATGGTGTAACCCCTACCCTTATTTGGGATACCATTACCAAGAGAATCTAAAACGCAGCCAAAATTTCGGTCACCCATGTATGATGGAAGTTCTAGAAGTAGGTTCTCAGGATCTTTGAACCTGAATCTGGCATCGAATTTTGTGTTCTTGGCCCCCTCGGAATCCTGGGTGTTCCATGTTTATAATTGTGTTCATATTTCTACTCAAAACTAAAGGGACCAAACGTGGAACAATTGCTAAGGTCTATGGGCTGATTTTCAAACGGGGATAATGTAGAAGTTTGATCGATACATTGAGGCTTTTGTGAATAATCAGGAGGTATTTGAACCCGCAGAGAAGCGCGAGTATTTTATGCTTGCAGCAATAAAGTTATGATGACATTTACGTCTTGAAATGACACGATCGAATAAGACATTGTGTTAGTAATGCCTTTGACATAACATGCACGTTACGCATATTTAACATGTGAGCTACACAGAAAAAATTAACAGCTTACAGAGTGTAACACAATATGCTATATCATGAGGTGTAACAATAAACCTCCAATAATTCCGACACGGGTTGGATTAAAGGTAGTTTACCAGGTTCGGGCAAATGCTGGCGCCTGTGACGTCAAGCGTCGTAGACGTTAGAAAAAGTAAACTTGTATTTCAGCTGAAGATCATGTATTGCAGTATGTTATGGTCAGTGGCTAATTATTCAGCGGTAAGATTTTTATACTTTAAAATACAAAAGTTTCTAAACGGCTTCTATGAAAATAAAACCACTTTCATGAAGAATCTGCCTTCACACGATGAACGGCTGAGACTGGTTCTGCCCAGGATTAAGCAGTCTTTCGGAAGAGGATTTTATCTCTAATAATTGTGGGAAAAAAATAATGTGAACTGACAATGACTTCCATTCCATATTCCTACGTATACTAAAGACAATCCATTCGCTAAGTGAAAATCTCCTACAGTCTACTTATTAAACAGACAAATGAACATAAATCATTGAGCGCTTTAGTCACAACCAGGCTAATTTAGTCTTGTATAATTAAGACAAAATAGATAAATAGTTGATTTTTTACTTGGTTGAACAATTTCTCCAGTAAGAAACGAGACCAGCACTAGTCACTTCCATGATAAAGTCGCTGTGTCACTACACCTGACATTTTTTGATAACACCTTGACCTTGTCACGTTTATTATACGCACTCTTAAGCATTGCTGTCAGATTAAATCGCGATATACGTCATCAGATGTAGATATGGAAGGAAGCCGTTCTCTCGTCCATCTGAATACAATTACTGATCCTTATCTTAGTCGTTTACGTTAATATGATGGGTTTCAAGAACGTTCAGTTTAACTGAGATTGTGAGATGCCATGTTTTGTTGGAAAGTAAAGAAGGTTATAAATATAATTTCTTCAAATGTCTTACTTAACCTCGAGACTTGGTATAATTTACAATAATTGCTTTTTCAAAGCCATTAAAATAGACGTATACAGTTGCTATTAAAGGTGTTTTATTCAATCTTTTATAATTTATTTAAAAAATCTACTTATCTTTGTTTCGTTATAAATGAAGTTGAACCTGTTTTAAATATTCGATGTATCACAGGTTTAGTACCTGAGATTGGAAGAAGGGATATTCCACTACGAAACCTTTCATTTGTCACAAGGCTTTTTGATTTACTAAAGAAATACGTGATAATACCATTCAGAAATCAACAAATTATTAGCAAACATTATGCATGAACTAAATCATTACTCACAAACTATCATAGAAAGTGAAATTTATTGAATGTTTACAGCAAAATGATAACACCTCAAGCTCTCAAGTACTACTCCAAACGGTCCTCTGACATGTCGTCACAGTCTAGGAGTGTTCTTAAGTAACACCAAGGCTTAACGATATCAAACGCTAGTGTTATCATAACTTTTATGTCCAACGTTGCTGCATACTGTACGTAAGCCTACACGTATGTTTTCCCATTTTCTCAACAATGCGTTTCTCTACTGATACAATGCATCTGGCCGGGTGGTTAGGGCGCTCGACTGGCAATCTGCGGGTCGCAGGTTCGAATCCCCGTCACACCAAACATGTTCGCCCTTTCAGCTGTGGGGGCGTTATAATGTGACGGTCAATCTCACTATGCGTTGGCAAAAAGAGTAGCCCAAGAGTTGGCGGTGTGTGTTGATGACTAGTTGCCTTCCCTCTAATCTTACACTGCTAAATTAGGGACGGCTAGCGCAGATAGCCCTCGTGTAGCATTGCGCGAAATTCAAAATCAAACAAACAAACAATGCATCTGGCACGTGAAATAAATCCCTAATGCTAATCCTTGACTGATGTGTTTCGTGAGGTTGATGTTCGAGATGATTCTGTCATTACGGTACTCTGATGTGGCAGTGGTTTCGGGAAAAGGCAGAGCGATAAGTCAATCTGTTTCTCGCCGTATGTGGTATAATTTGAACTCTATTTGGTTCTTGGTATTGTCTGGCTAGTCTCACTGCATAGGCAAAGCGACTTGGTCTGGCCAGGTCACCAATCTTACAATTTCATATTAGAGTGTGACCTATCATTAAATGGGCATTTTCTAATCCTCTTGAATGTCTGGTGACCTACCAATAAACGGGCATTTTCTAATGCTCTTTAATGTCTGGTGTCTTTTCCAAAATTTGAAAAATCACACTTTGTGACATTCAAAATTATATTATAAGTAAAAGATTTTCTAAAATATTCATTCCCAAACAAGCAAACAGGTCTATTGGTCTTAATCGGTCAGAGGATGAATAATTTTCTTCAAGTTATATGATATCGATTTAGAAACGAAAGTGAGCAAAAATTCATTGTCAAATTTGTTTTAGAAACGTGTGCAATAAAACTCCAATTACAACCTGAACACTTTCCTACTAATAGATAAGTGCGCACGCGCAAAACCTACCACACTTCTTCAATGAATATTTTCCACTCTCTAAAGTTCTAAAAGTAGGTGTGTTCACAAACATTATATCTTTAGTTCATGTGTTTTATTTATTTGCACTTATATTTAAAATATTGTATTCTGTGACTCAATGGTAAGTTGTAGAAGTTGTGACACTAGAATTCGGAGTTCGACCTCCGCGATAGACATAGGATAGATAGTCCAATGTGAATATTTACGCTAAACTAAGCATGCAGTATATCTAAAACTGTAGAAACATGCGCTAATAGGATATATGGTCTTTAAATCCATATCACTTAATGATTTCTGTACAGCTTATAATGTAGTTAACAAAGTTTGATTATGACACGAATCAGAGTGCTTACCACCAGTACTAGTGGACCTTAACCCTTACATGCTATAGTTTTCTCTAAGTTATCGTGAGACATGCATAAGTTACGAAGTGATTTGGACCGTCATTGATAGTTACCGGAATAAATTAAGCCATTTTAACTAATTGCATGAACTAAATAACGATGTATGAGTAAACCAGGATATATATATATATACATTTGTATTTTGTTAAGAAACTTTCAATATTATCCCTAATATTGTAGGGTTCATGACGTGAAAACTGCAGATATTGGTACCGATACCAGTATCTAGAGTACCACCGTATTTTTAAACAAATGAAACATGCCTCTAAACAACAAAGGTTTAGATTATAGTTTAGATTATCTGAGTCTAATCAGATTAGTAAAGATTCCATTTGCTCTTTTATGTACAGCACATGAAAATTTACAAACAACACATGTTTGTTCCCAAGCGGTCCAAAAGAGCGGGAACGAAAGCCGACAAAGGTTCTTCTTTCTGCTTAACTCCGCTTTTAGCAGCCCACCGTATTCCTTGCAGAAAAAAAAAGAGTGAGAGAGATAAAAAAAAAGAGAGAGAGAGAATAACGATGCTACTGCTGTCTTTTTTTTTACCCTGATAATGATTTTCCCTGTGTTGTGATTGCAAAGTTTTTCGGGACTTGGAAAGCACACAAAAAAAGTTACAAGTACTTTTCTACGTTCACCAGTACTTTCTCGCTTTATTTACATCTTTCTTTAAAAGATGTAGTAACGGTTCTGTTACCTAATGCTGAACAAAATGCAATTTTCCTGTATACTAATCGTATGTAACTTTGCGCGAAATTCAAAACGATTTGTTTGTTTGGAATTAAGCACAAAGCTTACACAATGGGCTATCTGTGCTCTGCTAACCACGGGTATCGAAACCCGGTTTTTAGCGTTGTATGTCCGCAGACACACCGCTGTGCCACTGGGGGGGTCTCATTCAAAACAAACCAAATCATAAAGAATACTAATCGTATAATTCCTGTGCCATCTTTTATGAAAAAAAATAATTAACTAACAAATATAACTGCTCTGCTTTCTTAGCATAAAAAAATTGCCAAAGTAAATTATACTTATGCTGCATGGCAAAGCGGTTAAGGCACTTGACTCGCAATTTGAGTGTCGCGGTTTCGAATCCTCGTCACATCAAATATGCTCGCCCAGGCAGCCGCCGGGGGCGTTATAACGTTACGGTCACTCCTACTGTAGTAGCCCAAGAGTTGGCGGTGGATAGTGATGACTAGCCGCCTTCCCTCAAGTCTTTCACGGCTAAATTAGGGACGGCTAGGCACATAGCCCTCGTGTAGCTTTGCGCGAAATTCAACATAAAACCAAATAATCTTTCAGGTACAAAAGGGGTTATATGCGCTAGCCGGCCCTAAATTTAAACTGATATATTAAAGAGAAGACAACTAGTCAATAACAGCCACAGCAAATTCTTGGGCTACGCTAATGGAATAGTGGAATTTGACCGTCACTATTATAACTCACTTGCGGACCCAAGGTGCAGAGTGATTTTACGGCTTATGGGACGTGAATCGTGTACCCGCTGATTTACAATCCAGCACGCTAACTATTAGGCTACGTCCAGCCATAATTTGAATTAGTCTACCAAAGTAAAAAAAATTCGTTCTAAGCATTATTACAACATTGTACATAGAGAAATATTTTACAATATTTTAGTACAAATTTATTCATATTACGATTATACGAAATGAGCCCTAACGTTCGTCATTTCAAAAGGGAAAAAACAACAAAGAAAAACTTCTAAGGCTGAACAAACATAATGAAATTGACTATCTGAGAAGAACGCTTTCAAACTTAAGCCCCCCAGTGGCACAGCGGTATGTCTGCGGACTTACAACGCTAGAAATCGGGTTTCGATACTCGTGGTGGGCAGAGCACAGATAGCCGTTGTGCAGCTTTGTGCATAATTAAAAAACAAACAAAGAATTCAAACTTAAAAGCAAAAATAATTCAAAATTATGTGACTAAATATATAAAATTAACATATGTATGTGCTAAAAATGAATATTGTGATAATTTATTTTAAGTTACCTGCGTGTATTTTTGATTGGATAACCAATAAGCAATGTAAATCGTAGCTAATGTTTAGATATTTATGAGAAAGTATGTTTGTTAGAAATATTTCAAAACATTATTTTTGTAGTGTTTATAATTCCCCGCTTAAAAGTTTCTGTTTAACTAAGTTTCTATTATTTATTTTAGGTGAGATGAACAACTATTAGCTTTTTTTAACCCGTATATTGTTTCTTTTTCTATTCGTAAATGAAAAAATAAAACCACTTGGGGCCCACATCACAAACACGCATACGCTGTCGATTGATCGGACAGTATTTGCTTTTATCTATAGGTTATCTGTGTTGTGTGTCATGACGAGTATCGAAACCCGGTTTTCAGCGATACGGAGAATAGTAGAAGAGAAAGATTTCCAAGCGCTGTCTTGGAAAACCGTCTTTCGTGACGGACCTTATACTGCTGTAGATGCTATTAAGAAGCTTTTCGTATCCTATGATCCCATTAACTAACATTCAAATGTAACAATGCAACAACAATTGCAGTTAAAATGTGTTCTTACCTTTGCACATATAATAAGCATAGCTATTCACTATACTGAGTATCGGAATAGAACTAGCATAAGATCCAACCAAAATACAGCGATGCTCAAGGCTAGTAGAGGAATTTGTGCAAACAATAATACATAAGTTTATTTACTAAATCTTGAGATCTATTAAGTCCATGAGCCGCAACAATTAAATTTGTACGTTTATTGATTCAATTTTTACAATCCTGTACAAAAACTACCATCCCAAGGTCTCGTTCATCTGATTTCTTTCTCTGAAAATAAAATATCATTTAAGTCAATGTCTTGATAACTGATTACACAGCATTAGGTAAAGCAGCACGAAAATCTTAGCTCAGACAGAAACAAGGAAAAGAAGTATTCATATTAAGTAGGAGTGTAAGCCTTTTAGAGACGTTCGACCATTTCCTTGTGATACCAGTTTTGAAGATAAATAAAGTGACTCACGTGTAAGCCAGCAAAAAAGACCTTGTACAAAAGCATTTACATTGCCAAAGATATTTTTGGCAATAAAGTCGGTAAAAAAAAACGGCCTTTACTCTCCAGATAATAATAATAACTTTATTTCAGCCAACGTTTTATTATTGTGGCTTCATCAGAGTTGGTAGTTCAAGTTCTTGTACTAATATCCCTGATGAAGCCACAATGGTGAAAC
>NW_013665628.1:1864783-1872604 GCF_000517525.1 Limulus polyphemus
TTTTATTATTGTGGCTTCATCAGAGTTGGTAGTTCAAGTTCTTGTACTAATATCCCTGATGAAGCCACAATGGTGAAACTTTGGCTGAAATAAAGTTATTATTATTATTATCCGGAGAGTAAAGTTCGTTTTATTATTGTGGCTTCATCAGAGTTGGTAGTTCAAGTTCTTGTACTAATATCTCTGATGAAGCCGCAATGGTGAAACGTTGGCTGAAATAAAAAAATATTATTATTATTATTATTATCCGGAGAGTAAAGGTCGTTTTATTATTAACTATATTACCAAAATGTCTAAATCCCTGCAGTTCACACCACAATTTTGAAAAAAAAACACACACACAAAAATGTCATAGATACTTTCGGTAAACTGTTTGTGTGCTGTAAAAATATGTAAAAAACAACAACAGAAAGTAACATAATCAAGTGCATGTTGTTTGAAGTATGATATGGACATGGTGGTTTCTTTAATCTGTTATTTATTACTTTTCAAGAAGTTTTGTGTCATCCGTGATATGTATACTGGTACATGTATCATTATCTAAATATACCACACACATTTTGTAAAAGAGCGTGTTTGACATGAGAATCGTACATAATATAAATTTTAAGTATCTGTATATATACGTGTGTGTGTATTTAGGTAAGGTAATAATCACTGTTGTTGGAAAATACTTTTAAAGAACGTAAATAAGCCTTCCTGCAAAATATATTTCAGAGAAGAAGAAATTTCTAGACATTTAGGAAAAATCTATAAAACGTAATGTCAGAACACTCGGTCTAATTAATAACTTTATAAATTTGAGATACTAGAATATTGTCTCAGTTGAGTGTAAATCTGTAAAAATTTAATACTAAGACACCGCTAAAAAATTCATGATAAATCTGTAAAATATAATACTAAAATACTCTGTCCGACTAGAGAAAATTAGAAACTGCAATGTAGAAGTAAAAAAACAAAGTTTATATTTATTTTATCTTCTGTATGTTGTGAAAATGTATCTTCTTTTCTCGTTTATCAGTAAATATTTATCTGTATCTGTACGGGTTTCGATACCCGTGGTGGGCAGAGCACAGATAGCCTATTGTGTAGCTTTGTGCTTAATTACAAACAAACAAACAAACTATATCTATAGCAGACTCATATACTACGATTATTTTTAATTATTATTTCTGACTTTCAACAACGCGAGTTTCTCTTTATAGATGTCGCTTGTGGAGATTTCAACCGATGAAGAAAAAAGAGAAGATTACCTCACTAACCTCAACCGTTTATGTTCAAAGCTTTTAGTAAGTTTTATTATTTATTATATATATATATAGATTAATTAAGTACATTGCTTAGAATAAAGTTTCATACCAATTAACTACATAGAAATACTTATGGATTTTTATAGAAAATAAATGTCAGTCAAGCAAATAATATAAAAACCTGCAGTGTGACAATGTACAAGGTGAATAGATTTATTTTATTTGTAAACAGTTTTGTAAACATTTTTCCGGAAACTCTATATATATATAATTAGACTAACGGTATCAGAAAAAATATGTTGTACATCAATTCACTGTATTTGAAAAGAAACTTGATCACCGGAGCGGTTTCGGAAGATCTTTTTTGGGAATGAATCGGGAATGAGCGGGAAGTGTGAAAGTATTTTAAATGGTCATTAGTGACGTAATGGTATCCATTTCAGACCACAGTGACATGTTTATGTGTCAACATAGTAATATTCTTTGTATCTGTTTGTATTGGCTTCGCTGAGGTTTTCAACATTAAGTGTTTTTATCCGAAGTGACTTCAAAATAAGATCAATGTTTTAGATCCTCCTTACGTTGTAGATTAGAAATAAATGATCATACGTCAGAAAAGGCCCGAGAGTTTAATGTTTTCGGTCCGTTGTTGCAACAAAAAAAACAATTATATATAAAAGGCTCTCCGAACTTTGACGCCATAGGTGCGCTTCAAGATTGATTGTCGTATCTCACAGTTCGGTTAAACAAGAGTAGTCCAAGAGCTGGCGCTGGGTATTGTGGCCTGGCTGTTTTCCCCCATAGTCTACTAATTTACGTACGGAACGGCTCTACGCAATAGCCCTTGTGTAGCTATGCGCGAAATTCTGAAACAAATAAATACAGAGGAGTTGAGTGTAGAATTTCAGATATATGTTTTAATTGTAAATAGAAATAAAATGTGGAAACAAAGTATTAAAGGGCAAAAATCAAAACATTTGTTACATGTATAAAAGTATTTGTCAGTGAAAGTTTGATGTTATGATTAAATTATTATTTCTATTTGTATCCTGACTTCTTGTTCTATGTTACATTATTTAAATTTATTTTTTCTTCTTCTTCTTTTTTTTTTGGGGGGGGGGGGGGTAGATCATTAACAAAATATCTACATCCCCTAACCATCACTTCTTCTTCTGTTAATTCATCTACTCTGTTGATTTAGTTCTGCGTCTTTTTCTTTCTTCAGATTTTTTCGTCGAGTGCCCGGCATGGCCAAGTGGTTAGGGCGCTTGACTCGCAATCTGAGGGTCGCGGGTTCGAATCCCCGTCCCACCAAACATGCTCGCCCTTTCAGTCGTAGGGACATTATCATGTGACTGTCAATCCCACTATTTGTTGGTAAAAGAGTAGTCTAAGAGTTGGCTGTGGGTGGTGATGACTAGCTGCCTTCCATCTTGTCTTTCACTGCTAAATTAGGGACGACCTGATTTTTTCATTATTCTAATTATTTGGTAATATCGGTTAACGCATCTGATATTCGCGAAATATTAATTAACCCGGGCATTTTTTATCTATTATTTGTAAAATCCAAAAGTTAAACTATATCTATGCTTTATTATTTTGCTATCAGAATATGTTTGTTGTTATCATGCTCTTCAGTAACGATGCGAGTGCTTGCTGATTAGGTTTTCATTTTCGTCATTGATAATATGATTTAACCTAATTATTTTTTTACTTTTCACCATCTAGTTAATCATATTTCTTGCTAAACTGAAGGTACCGTCATATTTGCTGACACATTTAACTACCAGTTACAATTGTAATGTTATATTAAAATCCAACTTTCGCTTCCACGAATTATAAATGTTTTTTTTATGCATTAACACGACATTAATTCTTAAAAACGTTCTGTGGTCACTTGAAGCTGATAAAAAACTTTTTCCATTTGAAAGGGGTTTATTTGTTTGTTTGTTTTATTTCGCGCAAAACTACACGAGGGCTATCTGGGCTAGCCGTCCCTAACTTAGCAGTGAAAGACTAGAGGGAAGGCAGCTATTCATCACCACCCACTGCCAACTCTTGGGCTACTATTTTGCTAACAAATAGTGAGACTGACCGTCACATTATAACGCCCCCACGGCTGAAAGGGCGAGAATGTTTGGTGGGACGGGGATTCGAACCCGCGACCCGAAGATTGCGGCCATGCCAGGCCCATTTGAAAGGGGAGGAAATTAATTAAAACTGAATCATGTAAACTCAGTGATGGTACACATAGAGACATTGTTAAAAGAAAATACAGAAACGTTTTAATAGAAAACGAATATTTGTTAATCGCTGCGACATAACATTAAGATTTGTTTAGAATAAAGATGACTAGCATCATCAATTAATGCTGCTGTTTGTAGGTTATTCAAGTTAAGTTACCCCAAGAATGTAAAACACCATGGGGTATATTTCTAAAACCACAAGTTCAAAAGGCTAAATGAAAAGTGAAGCCGGAAGAAGAGTTATAGGGGAAGGGCTGAAGATCATTGATACTGCTGAATTCGTGCCGTGAACCTCAAAGAAAATCCTAATTATAAATTAAAGTTCAAGCTCCCCGTGGAAATATTAATGAAACTGAACGTTTAGAATAATAAATTCAAAAATACAAAAGTAGGTTTCGTAAAAGGAAATTTCTGAAGAATGTATATAATGTTATAATTAATCGTGTTGCAGTTAATTAGAACATATTGTTAATACAATTTCAGTTGGAAATCTAAAGGGTATCATTACATATAGTGTACATCTGTAAGTATGGAAGGTATTACAAATGTAAACAAAAACTTCGAAGTCTATACTGCTATCATAATGGTGTTTTGAAACCGAATATCTAGAAATGAAGTTAACTGCTGCTGTAAAGAAGAAAGTTAGAATATATTGGTATTTAGAGTTGGAATATCTCAAGATTATGATATTGAGATCTGGCTATAAAGAAGGTAACTAGTCAAAAGCATCTTCTGGCAAATATTGGACTTCGCTAATATAATGATGGGATTTGACCATCACTTTTATAACGTACCCACGCCCCTAAATTTTGGAGCGTGATTTTGCAGCAACTGGACGCAAATCGCGGACCCTCGAATTCATTGTCCTGCACGCTAACAATATAACCACGCCCGGCCAATTTTCACATGGAACTGAAGACTTTTCCGTTATCTATAACAGCACAGAATATTCGTATCTTTGATTACTTGTTGTACAGGAATGTGCAGTCACTTGCTCTTGGCTATGGTAGAGGAGTGCAGAAGGTTAGGTTTTGTGCACACACAAAAAAAAAAAATCTCGATAAAACTGTCATGGCTCGGTTCTTGAATGAGGAAGATTATAAATGCACTTTACGCATTTTTTTTTCTTTTAGTTTAATCCCACCTGATAATCTGACAGTATTTGATGTGTTGGGCTTGGATATATCAGAGCTTAATTAACTGTGCGATGTGAAACATGACCATAAATACTTAGCCTTAAAGCCATTATCAACTCACAGTAAGCACTAGACACTTAGATAAAGTGGCCCTCTTGGTGGAGATCCAAAAAAATATATAAATATCTGTCATTGGAAAAATTTCCTCGAGCTCGTTATAGCCACACGGTTTATATCATTTGTTTGCCCTGTGATCGTATTTCGTGTGCTAATCATATAATTCATGCCTGACTTCTGCTGTGTAATAAATTATTATGTTGGCGACTTGTTGTCCAAAACAGCACTTTATCATCAGTGGTTATGTCGTAGGCACTAGTATGGATGAATGCTCGTTGTTTCGATTGTTACAAAGACCAGACACAGCTAAGATTCACACTCCCAAGCAATATAATGACCTATATAATATATACGAATAATTTAATTATACTAAAGAAAAACATCGGATTTTTATTTGTAGGTTATCTCCATAAAGAGATAGTTTCATCAAAGGAAAACCATGTCAAAACATGCATATTGAGGATTAGAGATGGTTGTATCTCAATATGAAATTTCTATTGATTGGTGGGTGTGTATCGGGAGTTTATCGTGAAAATGTTTTGTAGCACGGCTATTTCGAAATAACGATAATGGAGACAAAAAGTGTTTTTTCGCGAATTACTAATGCAAGTCTAGGCTGGAAAATCTTTACGGTCACAATATATTTTGTCCATCTTGAAAAAAGTAACAACTTTAAAAAAATACATTAGTCCTTCAATCATATTTGCACATCTCTGTAAACAACACCTCTGGATCTAATTATTAATGAAGCATCATTATCTGTTTGGTATTCCTGTAGAGGGCGTGTGTCGATGATATTGCGTGTAACTGTTTTGGAGAGTGCAGTCTTACTTACCTTTGATCTTACACATAGTACTAAAATGAAATACGTTCTATTAATCACATAACATCACAAGTTCTTTGAGACACTCATACTAATTCTGATCACTCCTGTTTTATTCTTGACATATAAAACCTACATGTAAATACTTAAAAATATTTTTGCCCGTTGAATCTGTTTTTATAAAATATTATAAACTAATTTATTATAACATTTTCATGCTCAGAATCCACATTATACTTGTAATGTACCACCGATTGTTATATCATACTTAACTTTCTTCGACAGCTGCTGCCTGTATTCTAACTGCTACAGAGGTATATCAGTTAATTATCTTATCCTAAAGCTCTACAGATTGTGCTTTCTCTTCTGTTTTTAGACAGGCCCCTACAGAGAGCGAAAAATGAGAGGGCCCTCAGAAAAGGGACGCGACACCTTGTCTGTCATCTCCAGATAGAATCTCACGCTTGTAGAATTTCTAGCATCAGCCCCACTGCTCGTGTCATTTGTCACTATGCGTTGTATCCTCGACATCAGGACTCCATCACGTACCCTTCGAAATTGACAGATTGGGAACGTTTGCTTACATAACCGAAATAAAGAGACACGTTTAAAGAGATTGCAGAATCACATACTACTCTTTACAGAAATATCTACTTGAACTAATAACAGGATAAATAAATAAATTGAAGTTGGCATTTGGGAACTTTTAAATTTAAATGAAATGTCAAGGCTTATTTCAACGTGTCGTGAAGAACGTTACTCTTTGACCCCAGAACCTAAATTATGACCTTCTATAAATAATGAAAATACAGTATATATGTTATAAGCAAATGCCTGTCATTTGATACATCTGGCTTGAATGACAATACTTGTAATAATTTAAGAACATACTTTATATTCGCGAATGTCGAAAGAAATTCGCAAATTTTCTTATAAACTTAATTATCGTTTGGCTCGCATTACAATTCAATGTGGTCTATAATTACAAGGATCGCCTAAAGTGCAGCAAAATAAAAATAGTAGTAGTATACATAATATGAACAAAAACCAAAAATTTAAGTAAATATTTATTAGGAAGATAAGTGTTAAAACATCATTCTCAAAATAATGGGCCCGGCATGGCCAGATGGTTAGGGCGCTTGACTCGCAATCTGAGGGTCGCGGGTTCGAATCCCAGTCACACCAAACATGCTCGCCCTTCCAGCCGTGGGGGCGTTATAATGTTACGATCAATCCCACTATTCGTTTATGGTGGGCAGTTATGATTAGCTGCATTCCTTCTAGTCTTTCACTACTAAATTAGGTATAGTTAGCGCACATAGCCCTCGTGTAGCTTTGCGCGAAATTCAAAACAAGCTAAATTATAATCGCAATAAAGCATAGGTAAATGTATATCTGCGCTGTACCTACCACGGGTACCATAGACTGACAGCTGTTTGGGAATGTACCCTGGACGCTCCTAAATCGACATATTCTCTTTACCTACAGCATGAATTAAGTCGTTGGTATCGAACCTTGATTGTTAGAGTTGTAAGCCCCCAGATTACCACTGAATTGCCGAAGAACGATAGAGAAAAAAAGATGATACATTTCCATACTAGCTGGAGTACCCGTCCCCTGAACAGAAGTTATGTAAATTCATGATTAATGATTCTTTTGTTTTTTGTTTTGTTTGTAATCAAGCACAAAGCTACACAATTGGCTATCTGTGCTCTGCCCACCACGGGTATCGAAACCCGGATTCTAGCGTTATAAGTCCGCAGACATACCGCTGTGCCACTGGGGGGCTCATGATTAATGAAAGGTTATCTTAGGATATGAAAAGTTGCTTCCCTTATATGCAATTGTAAAAAACACTAAAACACCCATAAAAACTGCAAAACACGAAAGGTTTGTCCGCATGGGTCCAACAAACCTTCATGCCAAATTTGTCGAAGATCCATCTATAGAGGGCGAAGTAGTGGTAAAAACTGTATGTACCCCCACATGGACCTAATGAACTTCCATACCAATTTTGGTGAAAATCCATCCACACCCTGCGAAGTAGTTACATGGACAGACAAGAGACAGTACTATTTACTTATATAGATACAGTAAAATTCACAGCTTCGTCTTCGGGAGCTCGACTCGCAATCTGCGGGTCGCGGGTTCGAATCCCCGTCACATCAAACATGCTCGCCCTTTCAGCCGTGGGGGCGTTATAATGTGACGGTCAATCCCACTATTCGTTGGTAAAAGAGTAGCCCAAG
>NW_013665628.1:1872925-1878795 GCF_000517525.1 Limulus polyphemus
CGTCTTTGGGATGTTTTCTTGCCGTTTTATATCGTTTAGAAATAGTATACAGCAGATGGAAAGCTATTCATCAAGATCATCATTTTAATGAATCCCAGGGGCCAGAAAAATGATAAAGCTTTAAGATAAATTTGGCTTCCTATGATTATTAATTCCTTTTTTCATGAAATTTCTCCTAACAGTCTCCAAAGACGACAGTAGATTGAATATTCGAAGCTATTTGCTCTTAGTTACCATACGCTATCTCCAAACTACAAAAAATAAATAAAACATGTTTGAAACTATACAAAAAACTATAAATTCTACAGTCCTGCAAGATTCCCAACGCCACTATGCTGTGGTAGTAGCAATGATGATTAACGTTGGTGGTTTCGAACGTATCAAGATTTTGTCTGTACCTTGAACCTTGTTTAAATAAATTATCCGTGTTTTTGTTATATACATCGAGCTGTTATGGAACCAGCAGTTAAGAACAGCAAAGCGCATTTTACAACTAACACTGTAGAAAAACACTTGATGCTTCTGTGCTTGAATAATAGCACTTATTAAAATTTATCTGTCAAATATATCTTGCTGTTAATGTGATCCATCCGGCTAGACAATCTAACCTAGCTTGGCGACAAATCTCAAATTGAGATAAATTCTAGTCTGAACATTACACAATAAACTTCTATTAGGCATAACAATGTTTTAACCTAAAAACAGTTCCTTTACTGTCTCTGTATATTATAGACAAGTTTCTTATGTACGCGTCAAACGTATATCGCATTAAAGTATAATCATGTTAACGACTGAAGCATTAAGCGAGCTTATACACTGAAAAATCTTCTGTTACGCTTTAAGGACAGTAATTTCTTGTAAATATTATAATAACAAGAAAATGGTGAGTGATATTTTCACAGTTAGTGTAGTGAGGTTTTGATGCTTTTGAAAATTTGTGTGTAAAATGATCCCTATGGGACAATGGCTCTTTAAAAGAAGTATACTATATATATATGTACACATATACATTTAAAGAGGAAACTATTTATATTTTGATGCTTAGTTTAGGGTCTACGTTTGATAAGTATCAAATTAAAACAAGTAAATATATTGACAACAGTCGATATTCAAGAACTTCCTTACATTTAAAACTTTAAAATATATTCAGGGTTTAGAAAATCGGACCTTTTGTTGATTTCGATTATAAAAAATTGTAAAGTCGAATGTTGTTTCAAAGAATAGATTATATACGAATGTAAAGAAAGCAGTAAGTTTTCATTGTCTTCTTTCATTTTTAATAAAACTGGTGAAGGCAACTAACCTTTCTTATATTTTCATTCAGTAGCATGAAGTGCCTTTGTGCCTATGTCCACTGAAAGCAATTTGAATAAAAGTCTCTACCAAAATAATCCATTTACAACACTGTAAGGGCTTTTATTTGTGTTCACTTAGAATCGGAACAACATTAACTAACTCAAGAAGAATCAAACTGAGCCAGGCTGAGAATAACCTCAGAAGAATCAAACTGAGCCAGGCTGACAATAACCTCAGAAGAATCAAACTGTATCAGGCTGACAATAATCTCAGAAGAATAAAGTTGAGTCAGATTGGCATTAACTTCAGCATACTCAAACGAAGTTGAACCGACAATAATATTAAAAGCTCAAATTGAATTTTGTTTACTATAACACCAGAAGAATATATCCAGTCTGAAAATAAAACAAAAGGAGCTACATTGAGTCGGACTGAAAAAAAAGTACTAGAAGATATACTTTATCGGATAGGAAATAACCAGAAGAGGCATACGAATGCTTTACTTTCTTACTCGATAATCGGGTTACGATACTCATGGTGATTATAGTACAGATAACCCATTGTGTAGCCTTGCGCTTAACCATAACCAACCAAACAGCTTAGTCAATAAAATGTTGTCTTATACAGATCATACCACTGAAATATTTGTTTCCTAGCATAGCAATAATTTTCAACATTATATACAGCTTTTCTAGGAACCCCGAACTTCTGTATAATATATATTAATATAATATACATGTATATATATATGTGTATAATATTATATAAGATATAATATATACTTGCTGGGCGGAAGTTCTGTAACTTCATGATTAACGAAAGGTTATCTTAGGACATGAAAAGTTGCTTCCTTTATATGTAATTGTAAAACAATGCCCATAAAAACTGCAAGACCCAAAATGAGACACCGCAACTTTGCATGTATCTCCCCATGGACCCAATAAACCTTCATGCCAAATTTGGTGAAGATCCATCAACAGGGGACGAAGTAGTGTTAAAAAACGCGAAAACGCCCATAAAAAACCACAAAACGTAAAATGCAAAAATAAAATTTCCTATGTACCCTCGCATGAACCTAATGAACCTCCATACGAACTTAAGTGAAGATCCATCCACACCCTGCGAAGTAGTTACATGGACATACAACCGGCAACAGATAGTACTATTGTATTTATTTACATATACACGTACACATCTCAGAGGCTTTGTGCAAACAAAACGTTGTGATATTGCACATGAACAGTCAAGTCGTCATACAAACTTAGTCACAGAAATACACAGTTACAAAACTTAGAGAATGAGGAAAAAATGTTGTTTTCATATAGTCATTTGCAATGAATTAATATAGCAGCTAATCAAAACGTACCAAATGAAACAAGAAGAAACATTTTCGATGCAGTATGTTTTGTACACCAATAGGTTCAAAAGGATTTAAAAAAAGTTATATTCCTAATTGGTCATGGCCTTTACAGAAAGACGAATGGCCTTATGTCAAAAGGGACGGCTTGTCTCTCAGAAAAGATGAATTATCTGTGATTTGCGAGTGACAGCAGACATAAGGGGTGACTTGTTCGCTCTTCAGCCTTCGATGTAAGGGGGATAAGGGAAAAGAAGAGAAGAAATAGAGGGAGGCGAAGTGTAAACATTAGTATCTAATGTGTAATTTAGCTTGAGATTAAAATGCATTTGTACATATCAAAGTAATGCCCTAAACTTATCGCTCTCTTGTGAAATCCCATTTCATAAGTGATATGAGAAAGTTTTGGAGTTTTGAAAGTTTAATTAAAAATTTAAATGTATTATTAAAAATAATGAGATACCTCACACAGTAGGGAAGTCTAAATAGTAGAATGATGAATAAATTATTCAGAGTAAGAGTAAAATCCATTGATTTAGAGTAACACATACAAACAAATAGCCGCCTTGAACCGGTCTAATGGCTTTTCTTTAATAACATGTCCTCGGCCGTTTCAAATACAATATTATAATTAAAATAGTGGATAATAATAACCTTCTTGATGTGTAATGTTCAAAAGTAAAAATGATTAAATTTAGGTTGTAAAACTATTGTTATGGATGGTTTATTACATTATACCAACTCACTGTAAGTTTCGACTTGACGCAAACAGACTTCTGAAAGTAGATATTATTCGTGGAGAATGTGGTTTTAATTGAGTTATGCCTTCTCCTTTGGCTCGTCAGCAAATCACAGCAAAAAAGGGAACTCTTGGTTTTATTTATTTTTTCATAACCTGATACTATATTTACTTGTCATTCATAATTATTTTGAATTTGTTTGTTGTGAATTTCGCGCAAAGCTACACGAGGGCTATGTGCGCTAGCCGTCCCTAATTTAGCAGTGTAAGACTAGAGGGAAGGCAGCTAGTTATCACCACCCACCGCCAACTCTTGGACTACTCTTTTACCAACGAACAGTGGGATTGAGAGTCACATTATAACGCGCCCACGGCTGAAAGGGCGAGCATGTTTGGTAGGACGGGGATTCGAACCCGCGACCCTCAGATTGCGAGTCAGAGCCCTAATCACCTGTCCGTGCCGGGCCCATGCGATTAAAAAGGATAAATGGCATGTCTTGGAGACATATGTATATATACACATAAAGGTTTAAGGACGTTTTTAAGGCCGTTTAATGTAGTATCGATGTCTACCATTCTCCTCTTCTTTGACCATCGTCTTGAAGAAACAAGAAAAAGTTTTCCTAATTTTGTCTTACAAATAGAGCACTGTACTTACAAAAATTACCCTTTACCCCTTTATGTAACAAGCTACTCTTGCCAACGATGCATATGTATATGTATATGCAAAACACATAGTACGTTTGTAAATAATTATTTTTGATTATTTGCAACTCATTAAAACTATAGTAAATCTAATTGTTTCATTCGTCTTTGCTCTTGCGCTGAATACAAGAATAACAAGCTTTAAAATTTGATTTACGTTAAATTAAGACAAACGGCACTGTTTGTGTTAGTGGCTGCCCTCTAGTGGCAAAAGTTGACATAGTGACTAGAGCTAAATATAGTTTTTGAAATATGTTAGCCCAAAGAAATAAAGTTGTTTATCATAATTGTCCTTAATGTTTCTAGTTGCGTGTCTTTTGTGTGTGTGTGTGAAAGCGAGAATAAACTATTTTTTTTTACTGAAAGTTTTCCCTGTCTGTTTCAAAGCACGACTTTCTTTGTAAACTATTCTCAAGCTTTCTTAATGTTTTTCATGCTTGAAATAGTTGAAATTCATGCAGTCCCAGTAAATACTGCCATGTGGCGGCGTAAAAAATACCAATAAGGAAAAGAAATGGCATTGTTGGCAAAAAATCAAAACCTCCGCAGACAAACACTGACTCAAAAAACAAAAACCTTCAAAACTATATATATATTATTCTTTGATAGATTGTTTAGGCAGAGTATTCATGATGAGTACACTTGAATGCGCAGCAACTGTCTTTTGTAGAAAAAACACAAGTATAGCGGACGACGTTTCGACTGAAGACTCTCGAAACGTCATTCCTCTACACTTGTGTTTGTTCTTAAAACAGGCAGTTGTCTGCCTATTTCAGTGTATTCATTATTCATATTATTGTCTGAACATTGTCATATTTTGCTCCTTATATCAGTATCATAACTTGCAGTATTAAAATATTTAATATTGTTTCACATTATTGTAATGTTATAAGCATAGTAAAGATTGATTACCGGCAGTTCTCTCTAGATGTGTCCTGCATATAATGGCGATAGTCTGTGCCATGGTCTTAAAACGGATTAAGTTGGATTCCTTGAAAAGAAAGTAGCTTTACTACATAGGTTAAACTGTCCGAGAGTTTACTAATTTGTACGATATACAAAAAAAATTATAAATCACATTTGAAATGAGTAAGAAAATGTTAAATTCAAGAAGTACATCTGGTAATATGAAGAAAATTAAGAACACTAACTTTATAATAATTAAAACAAGAAATATTTTGTTTATTTATTTTCAATTTCTTGTTGTTGTTCAACGTGCCTTGTCACTGTAAAACGATGCTGCTATTTTCGCACGATTTGATAATTAGGGATAAAATAGCGTGAATGATTTATTTACTTATTTTAGTTAAGATTAAACTATAGGGTTGTTTGATGTCGATTATTTAGTAAATTGAATTATGTTGATGTTTAAGCTCTAACTAGTGTTTGGATAAACCTAAAATACAAATGTCGAATCTTCTAACGTGGGCCAGGCATGGCCAGGTGGTTAGGGCGCTCGACGTATAATCTGAGGGTCGCGGGTTCGAATCCCCCTCCCACCAAACATGCTCGCCCTTTCAGCCGTGGGGGCGTTATAATGTGACGGTCGATCTCACTATTCGTTGGTAAAAAGAGTAGCCCAAGAGATGGCGGTGGGTGGTGATGACTAGCTGCCTTCCCTCTAGTCTTACACTGCTAAATTAGGGACGGCTAGTGCAGATAACCCTCGTGTAGCTTTGCGCGAAATTCAAAACAAACAAAACCAAACCAACCTTTAACTAAAAACTAACGGGGATTAATTTTTAAAGTTTACCAATTCTATGGAGAGATCTA
>NW_013665628.1:1879080-1880367 GCF_000517525.1 Limulus polyphemus
ATTTCTTCTAGGCACGATTAGAGTAAATTAATCTGTGAGTTTGTTTGTTTTGAAGTTAAGCACAAAGCTACACAATGGGCTATCTGTGCTTTGCCCACCACGGGTATCGAAACCCGGTTTTCTTTGTTTCCCTTTTTATTAGCTATATTTTTGTGCGCCAGCAATACCAAGCGTGGGGCGCGTGTATACTCGATTCGATTTTATTACTCATCAGGATCTTTACCAGCCCGCCATAAAACTGAAATTATTTTAGGCTGGATTAGAGTAAATTAATCCATGAGACCTTGGGCGTGGTCAAATATATCAATCGAAAGGGTTTAACTACCTGAGTCCAAAAACTGTAATTAGATCGCAAATCGGTCAATAAATGATGGAGCTATGAGCTAAAAGTTTGAACTTAAAAAAAAAAAAAAACTTGGAGCTGTTCTATGAGCCGCTCAGTCGCAGCTTAAAAAGGTAGCGTAATCAAAACTCTAACCTCTACCAGGCCAATTATTCGGAAATACATATCTTGTTCTTAAAAATTAGCAAAATTAGATAACTGTGCCTAAATTCTAACATTTCTTGTACGATTTGTAAATACTAACCCAATATCGAAATCGGAACTTAAAATTTAATATCTCTTATGGGAGTAATTTTAAGTTCTAACCCCATACTGAATCGGAACCTAAAATCTAATATCTCTTGTAGGATTCTTTTACGTATTATCCTCATACCGAAATAATCAGAATTAAAAAACAAACAAACGGGACTAATTATTTAATCTTTGTACGTGCGATTTTCTTTAAATCTTTACGTAATATATGTAAATATCTTCTAATATGAATGTTCCTCATTTTTCAAGATGATTTCACTTTAAAGTTTAACCAAGTCATTCGTTGTTTTTTTCTCTGTTGACCTGAATAATGCGTAGTTTTTTTCTTCGCGTTAAGCGCAGAAATAAAAGAGAAATAAAGCATATATGATCTGTTAACATAGCACGTAAGATGGCTGGCGTGTAAATGTATTTTACGGTTTCCTCATTTATTTTTCACACTTGTACCAGAAGTACTAGCATGATATTTTATTAGGTTGTTTAATGTAACCGTTTATTTGTAATTAAGCACAAAGCTACACAATGGGTTATCTGTGCTGTGCCCACCACGGGTATCGAAACCCAGTTTCTAGCATTATAAGTCAACAGACTTAGGAGCTACCACTTGGAGCTTAACGTAACTGAATGCTACCTGGTTCTGTGTCTTTTCGTTCTTCGCCGGTTCGTACGCCGATTTATCCACTGCTGAAGTT
>NW_013665628.1:1881256-1883965 GCF_000517525.1 Limulus polyphemus
CAGCATCTATCAACTATCAGGCCTGTACGCAGAATGTTTGAATTGTGCGAACCACAATCAGCATGCTAATGCTACGGAGGTCTGGGGGACATTCTCCTAGAACATTTGTGAAAAATAGGTGCTATGAGATTAAATCTGGAAGCAACTTTGCATGAAATATATCTTAAAGCCATAATGAAAATGATACTGTTAGGTCCTCTAGAATTGAACGTGAAAGGGAGGGATAGTGTGAAAGAAAACAGAGTGAATTAGAAAAAAAGTAACAAGGCTTGCTGAACAAAGGCATAGACAAGAGAAGCAAAGACAAAATGAGACAGAGCAAGAACGAGCAGTGAGGCATGGTGAGCAAGCTATGAGAGAGTGCCAATTACAATCCAAACTATTAATGCTATCATGTGAAATCTAGGCAGGTTTCTGCATACATAGCCACAAACTCCAGCAAAGATGTAGCTATAGGTAAAACGAAACAATGACCCTTCTCTATACAGTCAATAAATGAATCATATATATGATTTGTTACTTTCATAAACCTCTCACCGTGCATCGCACTGGCACATCTGTTAATACTTTGAACATGAAGTTACTTGCAAAGAATAGTGGTTATATGTTAATGTATGAGTAATTGTGTATGATAATTGTATGACATAGATTATAGATCGACTCATATCTGGTTTTTCGCCATTTTCGCTCAGGGAAGATTTCTAAGTTGCATGAATCGTGATTGAAAAGAAAATAAGTGCAGAAAACATACGTTGAATAATCTACGTTGATAAAATGCAATCACTCACAGTTTATTTCAAATAAATTCTAGCAAGTTTCAAAAGGATGTTTTATATAACCATGTCATAAAAATCCCGCGTTTCTGAATTTCCGCCATAACAGCAGTTATTGAATATGTATAACCGATCACGATTCTTCTCCACCACGAACATGCACAGAATAGAAACACGGAGTTAAACCCCTGAAATATCTGTCTATAACAGGAAATCATTTTTCAAAACTATCACTGTTCTGGCACTTTAAAAGTGCGCCATCATAATCCCACAAAGGAAACATTATGTAATAATTAAGGTGTACTGAATCAAGTTACATTACTTGGGCAATTCTGAAACAGATTACAACATTGTTGACAGCTTATGTGTTCTAGATGTTTGTTTGTTAAGTTGTCTGTACGAATGTAGATGACATTTGGCTGATTTGTCACATAACGGAATTCATGAAAGTATGAACAGAATAACAATATATACTAAGTATACATGTATACCTAAGAGTTAAACTTAAAGTGATTAGCATATTTCATGTATTTATTACAGCGAAAGAAAATCGTCATTGTACAAAAATAGGACGCAGATTCTAACTAAATATTTAGACAGAAAATAGAAAATACACGTTTAATTTAAATTTTCGTTTTTTTAACCATATTGGCATGAGTCGTTCATAGATGTATTTTATTGTTGCGCATGTTCAGATGATTCTGTTTAATACGGACCCAGCATGGGCTTGTGGTTAGGGCTCTCGACTCGCAACCTGAGGGTCGCGGGTTCGAATCCCCGTCCCACCAAACATGCTCGCCCTTTCTGCCGTGGGGGTGTTATAATGTGACAGTCCATCCAACTATTCGTTGGTAAAAGAGTAGCCCAAGAGTTGGCGGTGGGTGGTGATGACTAGCTGCCTTCCCTCTAGCGCAGATAGCCCTCGTTTAGCTTTGAGCAAAATTCAAAACAAACAAACAAACTTTTTAATACAAGAGCATCTATCAATAATCAAATTTCTCACAGAATCCCAAAGATAATCGTTCTCAACAGCGGTAAGACTGGTTGCTTATAACGCTACAAATTGAGGTTTGATACCCGTTGTGAACACAGATCAGATAGCTCATAGTGTAGATTTGATTTAAAAACAAATAATCCGTAACCCAACGAAATAAATTATCCCCATGTTGCTTCCCGAAACTTAACCTTTCACGAGCATGCCTATTCTCTTTTTGTTTTCTCTACGTGTATTTGTAATACGAACATGTTTGAATCACAAATCCCAATAGGTCTTACTTCTAGGTAAATAATGAAAGTCAAAAATCCATGGCTTATTTAATTTTTGTAACAGTCAAAGAAAAGTACTTTGACTGATATAGTTTTTAAAATGTAAACTTATAACTACTGCGTTATGGAACTACCTTTTTAAAAATATTGTACCTGCCCAGGGAATCGTAACTGTATGCAAAATATTCAAACGAAAACACAGTAGAATGTCCAAAAGTTTTTGTTTCTTTCTTGTGTTTTTGTATCTATTCTTATGTTTGTTTGTTTGTTCTGAATTTTCGCGCAAAGCTACACGAGAGCTATCTGCGCTAGCCATCCCTAATTTAGCAGTATAAGACTAGAGGGAAGACAGCTAGTCATCATCGCCCACCGCCAACTCTTGGGGTACTCTTTTACCAACAAATAGTTGGATTGACCGTCATGTTATAACGCCCCACGGCTGAAAAGGCGAGCATGTTTGGTGTGATGGGGATTCGAACCCGCGAACCTCAGATTCCGAGTCGAGCTCCCTAACCACCTGGCCATGCCTGGCCTTATTCTTATGAAAGCGAAATATTTGTTTGTTCCCGAACTACTCCGTGGTCTTTGGGCTAACCTTAACCAAACTTGGTAGGATAATGTAACATATTAATATTAGTAATTTCCCATACACATAGCCCACAAAACAAAC
>NW_013665628.1:1884117-1898022 GCF_000517525.1 Limulus polyphemus
GTTATAACGCCCCACGGCTGAAAAGGCGAGCATGTTTGGTGTGATGGGGATTCGAACCCGCGAACCTCAGATTCCGAGTCGAGCGCCCTAACCACCTAGCCATGCCTGGCCCTATTCTTATGAAAGCGAAACTACTCCGTGGTCTTTGGGCTAACCTTAACCAAACTGGGTAGGATAATGTAACATATTAATATTAGTCATTTCCCATACACATAGCCCACAAAACAAACGTTCTAAATTCCTCAAAAAATTTTTTTAATAATTGAGTGGGTTGGCTGCTCTGAGCCGCCGCCGCCCCCTCACCCACCAATTGACGCCATTGTTCTTCGGACGATTTTATTTACGTATTTCCATATAATTTTATTAATGACCCCAAAATTCAACCTTTTCATTTTAGGTACACTTTTTCTAAAATCCATTTCCTTCTTGCCAAACCTAAAACTAGCCTCAGCTCAAACTCGCTATTTCGTTGGGATCTCCAGGGAAATAGACGTTTATTAAGACAATTTTTATGTTTAAATACTCGGGATTTGGGAAAGGCTGCTATTGTATGTAAATTCATCTCTCTAGCCCTTTAACAATCTGAAACAGATTGAGATGAGTAGGAGATCGAACTAGACTTTAATATTCTATAAAAACGTGTGATTGGGGTTATTTATTGAGTAGACCTCATTCGTATTAAAATATATATATACCACTTTATTCGGGAAATAAAAACGCATTTTCTAGAGTGTGTTGGCCTGGCATAGCTAAGTGCAGTGGTTCTCAAAGTGTGGTCCGCGAAACCACTGGTAGATCAGAAGGTCCTCTAAGTGGTCTGTGGGATGGTCCAAAATGCAAGTCGCTGATGAGTTTTTGAGGGGTGGCAAGCGAAAGTGGTGGGGTAGGACCGGTAGGTGGTCCGCGGTGATCTGCGAACGAAAAAGTTTGAGAAAACTGTTTTTAGTGGTTAAAGCGTTCGACTCGCATTGTTTGAGCCGAGGGATCGAACTCAACACCGAACCTGCTCGTCCTTTCAGCCGTGAGGGAATTATAAAGGTACGGTCAATCCCACTATCTGTCTTCCCTCTATTTTATCATTTCGAAATCAAGGACAGCTAGCGCAGGTAACCTTCGTCCAGCTTTGCGCGAAATTCAACAAAGCATGCAACTCATGACTTTGTTCTCCACGATATATCACAATTTTTAGAACAATAGTCTACTCGAAAGAAGAAGGAGAGCAAAACCTTCATATCCACTGAAACTTAATACGGAATATCTTGAACAGGTGTTTCAGGAATCAACGACACACCAGTAATGGTGGTTACAATCGTAAAGATATAGTCTTCTTGTTAGCACATTTCACTTCCGAGTTACAGCTTTCAGAAAATTTTCCCAAGAACAATAACTTTAGGGAGACACAAATGAGAAACAAGTCTCCTAACTAAACAGAATATAATTGTTCATATGTTCTGTTGTTTTTCTTTTACTTCATTGTAACACCTCAGTTACTTTCTTTTTCCCTACTAGTATTTCAGCGTTTAGTCTGACGGCTTATTACGCTACAAACTGGGTTTCGATACCAGTTTTGATCACAACATAGTTAGCCATTGTGCAGTTTTGCACTTAACATCAAACAAACGGTTACACTTTCAATATTCAAAATTTTGTTTTATTTCTTTTTTTCCTAATTTGAAGTACGTGTATTATTTTACGTTCTCTGTTATTAAAATTTCAAATTTTACGGAGTAATATATTACTTGCTCTTTTTTGTTCGTGTATTTATACATATATATATATTCCATTTACAGGTGGGCTTTTGGAAATGCATGAACGAAACGCTAGAAGGTAATTGTTTCAACTTTATTTTAATAATTGTTATAAATCTGTTTTGAATGTATTTTACCAAAGATTGTATTTTATTTCATATGTTCACTATATATTCTGGTGTGTTTTCTAGTATTCAAGTTTTTGTTTTGTTTCTCAAGTACCTGTTTTTTATTCTCTTCTTTTTATCTTAATTGGATTTTATTCAACGCTCAACTAACTTTTCAAGCGAATGAACTAGGATCAAACGCATATCTTAATTTAATAGTATAACCCGAATAAGACTCTAACCTCAACTACATGTATATTAGGTAAAATATTAGCTGAACCACTTATGATACTTTTTGAAACGAGTAGATGCTTTTATGCAAAATAACAGACTAACTGTCGATATAGGTTTTTCTTAATTAACAAATTCTATTTATTTTACTGATCATAGGGACTAAAATTTAACTTAAAAGACAGGTAATTAAAGCTTTGAATACGAGACATAGAAAGTCCATACAATTAAAATTTTATGACGAAATAAACATGATACTTAAGTTCAAGGATTTTCATTTTAGCGCCTCTGTGACCTAATGTGATACAAAATATCACTAAGTTACACAAGATGATATTAATTATTACCAATATAACTACCTTTGTCGAGTATTTTTAACCTGTCTTTAAAGGTCTTTTAAGATAGAACACAGTATGTAAATGAATTTTTGTGTGATTCAACAACGTCAGTTGTAAAACTTACAAGTGAAAATGTTTTCTGTCAAGTCATTTTGTCCAGCATGTCTTCTAAAATACCAAGCTGAAAAGCTCCGAATTAAAATGACCTAAGCTAGTTGGAAATATAGTTAAATATGGAGTGACCAGAAGATCATAGACCATAGAAAAAATTATGAACGAAGTATGTTGTGTTTAGAATATTCTTTGCTATTTGTAAATCAGTAAACAACCACATTTCATCACAAAACTTTTGTCCCCCCCCCAGTGGCTCAGTGGTATGTCTGCGGACTTATAACGCTAAAAACCGGGTTTCGATACTCGTGATTGGTGCAGCACAAATAGCCCATTGTGTAGCTTTGTGCTCAACTACAAACAAAGACAAAACTTACCAAGTAATTTTCTAATTCTCATATGTACTGTTATTTCACATACGTATAAACAAAATAGAAAAAAATATATACCCAAGAAATAGGAAAACTGTTCGTATTTTTAACGCAAACGGCACCTTATATGACAAGAAGACTATATATGGCCAGCTCAGCACCTCTTAATGTCCAGACATAGCCATCTCTAACTTATAAGTGCTAATCAGACTGAGGGAAACCAGTTAGCAGTAGTCACCGCCTATGTGGCAACTCTTAACGCCAACAACTGAAAGTGCGGGACGTGCTCAGAAACATATCTCGGTTCGAGCCTTGGACCTTCCGTCCGCAGTCCAGCACACTGACCATTAGTCTATGCCTAGTCGAAATATAAAGGAACCATTGTCAACAGTTTGTCTTAATGAAGGTCAGGTCGTGATCAATTTGGATTAATTTTTGGATAGAAATATAAATGAACATTTTTGTATCTTTTGTCTTTTTTCTCTGTCTCCAACCTATGTTGAGCCACCATGATCTTATGACTTATATCAGATTTCAGAGTGAATTCGATCAAGTGTACACGTGTATTTCGTTTTGTGTGAAATGCATGTTACGAATATCATTCAGCGTAACTGTTTGTTTTGTATTAATATGTTTATCATATAAGCGTATAAGAATTTCACCATAGTGTCGTGTTTGTTGTAGAACACTTGGTAACGTGATACTGTTTCCCGGTGGGCCAATGGTAAGTTTACGGTCTTACTACCCTTAAATTGGGGGCTCGATTCCTGCAGCAGTCAGATCACAGATAGTTCACTTATTGTTACTTTCCACTAAAAACAACAAAAACAGATGATGCTGATTTAAATAAAATTGAGAGTTTTTCTTTATAATTTTAATTCTTTTAAATCTTATAAGCATATTTCTGTATTTCTAAATTTGTTCTTTTTCCACCTGTGGTGTATTTTTCTGGTGTACACCTACACGTCTTAGGGACCTCATCTATCGATGTAACTCTTCACCAGTAGGAAATCTATTGAGGTTTATCATGCGCGAAGTTACTGCCCTCAGGGGAAAATGACTGCTTTATCATGTGTGCTTATAGATGCGAGATTCAGTATCATGTTACTTCCACACATTGAACCTTCAAGCATGTCAACTTACTGTTGTGACTGCCACATTGCTAGTATAAAATATTTTGTTTTAGAAAAACTATCATTTTATTTTTCATCCCCTTCTAGTTTTTTTATTCCTTGTCTTTTTCTTTAGTGATTGGTTTATCTGGAATCTGAATCCGAGGATTCAAACGCGATCGCAATTTGAGGCTGTGAGGCGTTATAAGAGTGACAGTTAAATTCCATTATTCGAATAGACAATAAGAGCCCAAAAGTGGGCGGTGGGTGTTTTTGATAGCGGCAAGCTGCCTTCCCTTTAGTTTTATAGCTCCAACTTAGGGACCGCTATACGTAGATAACCCTTTGCGCAAAATTCTGAAATAGACGAACTATTTTTTTCGGCGCTTCTGTATTAACATATCCAAACGCTATTAAAATCATTATTTTTTTATTAAAATAATCAAACATAAGTTATTCTGTTTGCAAATGTTCATTCCATATTTATTCTAATATCATCATTTTACAATTCTCTGTGAATATGTTACTTCTCCAGAAATGTTTGCACTTTCTTTCTCTGAATGAGTGAATCTATGTGTTTACTTACATATAAATATTCAGTTTGCGTGCCCTTATTTGCAAGTGAAACAAAAATGTTTTGTGGAGAACATTTTATGTAGGACTGGAGATGAAATGTTTAGTTAAATTCTTAAGAAACGACTGGGCATTGTTCCACGTAGCTTCTTGGTATTAGGTATCACTAACAAATAAAAGGGTCAAATAAGGACGTGTGGTGGATATTTCAACAAAATAGTTGTTTACGTAATGATCACGCGATTGTCTTGTGGAAGATACGACGGAAGGTAAAAGATCCGACGTTTCACCGTTTCCAAAAAACACGAATGAAGTGTTGGACCTAAACAGTATCTAATTTTGTTTTCTCGAATTTTGATACGAATCAAGTGAATATTCCAGGTTTTCAAGACTGATTACTGTAAACTCTAAATAGTTCAATGTGCTAGTATTGGAAGGTTTCATTTTTTGCTAGGGCAATATTTTTTGATTTTGCAGATTCACACCGTATTCCATTACTTATTACTTTTTGATTTTGCAGATTCACGCCGTATTCCATTACTTATTACCTTTTGATTTTGCAGATTCACGCCATATTCCATTACTTATTACTTAATTGAACTTATTCGCTTGAATTCTTCATTTTTTTACTCGTTTTTTAGCTAAATGTAACACTTAAAATGAATTAAATCATCTTTACCAGTGTGTTGGATAAAGCAACTTTATTTAGAAATAAACGTTTGTATAAAATTTGGCTACTATAATGCATGAATAGTGTTTTAGCCCCTTTTTTTATGTTTTATTTCTTCGTTTTTCTTCATGAATATCGAGATAAACAACTGAAGAACTTGAAAAGAAAAAATTAGAAAAATCATCTTTTCTACCTCTTAGTTTTTCGAAATACCAAGACTATGTTTCAATTTTGTTTTAACTTACATACATTATAATTGGCTTCTTATGAGCTATCCATATCAGTTCAAAGGTTCCTCTCATATAGTGTGCTTTACCATATATAAAAATCATATATGATAAAGATCAAGACTATCTACCCATAACTACTAGGCTGAGAATGTTTGTTCAAGATAAGTTTTCTTGTTAAACATCGTTAACGTTTGATGTTAGTAAGAACAGGGTGCAAACTACAGAAGTTATTCATTGTTTGTACCAACTATTGTTTGCGTGCATAATCAAGAAAGTGCAGTTAAGCAGCACTCGTTTTATTGACAGGACTGACTTTCACTATTATAACGCTTCCCAAGCAGAAAGTGTAATACATGTCCTGTGGTACATCGTGACGTGAACCTAGGACTCTTAAGTCCCCAACCCGGCACGTTAACCACTAAACACTCACAGTCCTAATCTATTGTTACATTTTCCATTTTATAACCCGAAGCTTTAATATTTCGTGAATGGAAGACGCCTTCCAATTTCATTGTAAGAAACATCCGAGAATAATAAAATCTTATTTAAAACTGATATCATTATGTTAAATAATAGTTTAAAAAAGGAAATCAAGGAACATATGTTCTTCTAAACCTACAGGAAAAATTAAATGCTTTCAAACGCTCAATATACACCGAAAGTTGGTTTTGCAGACTGAGTCTTTAGCAGCAGATGGCGCATTAAAAACAAGAACATATTTATATGATAAAGCTTACTCTGCCCACATTTAGTTTGTATACATATTTGGTTATTTTATCACGGGCGTGACGGGTGGGCTAAAGAAATAAGCTATCCAGAATTTATCGTGTATTGTTTTGAACGTTACCAAGCTTTACAGACAATGTAATTACCGCGGTTGTGTTTCAGCTTGTTGATAGGCCTAGGGCGGAGATCATCTTGCGATTTTGATTGAGTGCAATTAAACTAAATGGCAACCGGTTGCTATGACGACAAGAAAGATTCATTAACAGATAACTCAGCGGAACAACAGGAACTTGCAGAATACCAAATCGTACAAAAGTAGTCTCAGCCTACACAAGTATTACTTAATCGCTGTTATTAACAACTTAAATATCCTCGTATTGCATATAGAAACAACTTAGAACTATCCTTCTGCTACTATCTCTCTCTCTCTCTTTCAATATTAAGCATTTATACAAAACATAAGTATCACTATACTAACAATAGCTGCATAATATGTTCGTGTACATCAAGAACTGTTACTTAACAACTTAGAACTGTAGTGTTTTAAGGTATCAGCATATGTCCTATCATACTGTTAAACTCGTTACTGGGTTGTAGGAATTTTGAAAGTTGGCACGCGGTCCTGAAACATTAAATTCTTTTCTGAAGTGTAAACTGAAACCAGGATTACAGCTTCGGATTCCGCCCGGTTTTAGCTTTCACGTGTAACAAAACCTCGTTTCCAACTGGTTGCAAAGAAGCATTCTCCACAAGAAAAATATTTTTATGTTTTTCTTGTCTACCAAACGTGCATTAAATTTATTACTGAATGAAGTGTTCGAAAGAACGGGCAGTGTAAGTTTTCTCCGTAGTCGTATTATATGTCTTATTTTACTTACAGCCTTTATCTGTTGAAAAATTTGGTTTGCGAGAAAGAAAGTACATCAGAGTAATGAAAACTTGTAACGAGAATTTTATTCTTACAGTTAGTAACAGTTAGTTACTTTAAAATGATAAATTGTCTTTAAAATAAGGTTTCTGTGGAGTAATGACAAAAAATAATTGTTTCTTAAAGAGAAACGTTACTAGTAAGACAGCTGCCTTTTCTTCAGGATTAAGCAGTACTTACGTGGTCACTAAATCAGTTTTTTATTACAGATGTTCAAAGCGTCAGCCACCAATATCAATAAATGTGTGACGCCAATTGACAACTGATATGCACGATTTTTCGTATAGATCTGGATTTATAATCTGAATTTCTGTGCTGATTTGTTGGCGAAGGATATCTAATTTGGGTAGCTTCGCACTTGAACACGTAAATACCCCCCCCCCTATGAAAATGTCACATGAAATTAAACAGATTTAGGTATCCATGTTGGGGGGGTCGTTATTACTCACCTTTCATTTTGTTGCTTCTATCGTTTACAATTTTGGTGTATTCATTCGATGTTCTACTCAATTTTTAGTTTCGTTTAAAACGTACACAGGTTAAAGAAAGCACTTTCACTGTTTTCAATGTAATTACACCGATATTAACCTGAAATGCCATATCGTTATTTCTTTCTATGATATGAACGACAGTACTAGTCACACTAATTAGCAATAACGATTGAAATGCCTCTTGTAAGCACGTAATGAGAAAAGGACAAACGCTAATCAATAACTATTACTGTTGGAACAGAAGTGGATCGTGGAGCGGATTGGGTCGGACGTCCGTGTTGCAGCGTTCCCCAAACAGCGGGTTGTAGACTAGCCTGTTTAAAGGTAGGTTCAACGAATATTCTGAAGGAATCAAATGATATAAGATATTTGATCTGTTTTCAGACATAAGGAAGCGAATGGTCTATTTGTTTAATAAAAATAATTTCACTGACTGGCTATTTTATTAGGATCCCTATCTTCTTGCGACAAACACTCTAAATTCTTGCACTTGCAGAAGAGACTGATTGTGTGATAAATTAACCTTGTAAATGAAAAAATTCCGACAATAACAGTTAACCTAAAATATTTAGGAGTGGACGTGCCAGTGAACGTTCATTTAACACGGGTGTCATTTGCAGATCATTTCTGTGATTGACGGTTCAGATTAAGTTGTCATTAGATCATATCACGATTGCCAATCGATACGGAACATATTTCCTACTTGGGAAAACTGGACACAAAAATATCTTCTGCTAGGAAAAACTGTGGCTACCAACTAGTGGTAACTGACCAAGGCAATAATGGCGGAATAGAATTGTTAAGTGCACCAGACAGTAGATAAGTGACTCAAAAGTGACCATGATTCAAATGTAGACAAGAAAATATGTCTTTTAGTGGTGCTTAGAATGCAAACTGTTAACAGTGGGTGATTGGAAATGTGTTGGTGGTCTGATGAATCATTTATACTCCATTAGAAAGGAAATATAACACCCGGAATATACCTGACAGTTGTTATTGATGAAATGCACCTCATAATGGTGGATTTCAACATGATGGACAAAGACTCGTGTAATATGGTGCTGTAACAATTCACAGTGCTCGTGTTGTTCAGTGTTGTTTCCGAGAAAATTACAACAATTTAAGCCATTATTTTTAGCCTGTGCATTAATAAATTAGGCAATTTTTGAGTAAGCTTGAACATCACATTTGAAAAAATTTTTGTTCATATTTTTGAACGACTGGGTTACTATCAAACAATAACCGTTAATGCATCTTTTAGAGGCTTTGCAACACTAATTACAAGTTGTTTTCCTGTTTTTGAGGCAAAAGGTGGTTGAATTCAATATCAGGTAGAAATCCTGGTAAAATGGCTAGTCAATGCCTTACGTTAAATCTAAAAGGAAGTTTTGTTACAGATGCGTGTTAAGTATGAATATACAAACCAAAACTTGAAGTTAAGTGTCTCATGGTTTGAGTTATACTATTTAAATGATGCAATATAGATATTCATTGAGATATTTGAATCTTTGAATGTTGATCGAATTTTAACATCAAGCGTTTCATACGAAACTTTAACCAGCAAATTATCAAAACTAGGAAATATAACAGAAAAGGGATCAAAAGTAAATGTGTTAAAGTTATTTTGATTAAAGATGATTTAATAATCCATTCTTGAAGTAACAATCCTGTGTTCTTTCTTGATTGATGTTTTATAGTAACATTGTAAGTTATAGTTTTTAGTTTTTGTTTATATAAGTAATTAAACAAGTTTATCCAAAGTGTTACCATGTCATTAAACTAAACATCACCTGAAGGTGGTTTTTACAGCAATAGTCTTAAAATGCAAAGTGATGAAATTGATATTTTATTTTATTTGTTTAATTTCTTTTCAAAAAACAAACACCTATTCAAAATGTTCTAAAAAATAAAAAATATGATAATTAACACATAAGTTCCTTTTAAACCAGGACAAATATAACTGCTAAAAATTGAACTAAGAAAATAATAATTTATTCCATCATTTTATTTAGTACCTTTTGTATTTCAAGACTACCAGATAAAATTCCCCACAAGATAAGTCTCTAAAGAACGCATAACTTTGTTATCATATACTCATGTGTTACTGATATACCAAAGGTCTGTGACACTATTATTTACTATCATCAGAATGAACTAGTTGAACCTTAAATGATATTCATTTTTGTTCATATATAATATGCTTTCAAGCTGAAAGGAAAATAACACTACCAGTATTTCTAAATATCTGTATACATTTAAGTACATATAATAAGCTATATATTTAAGAAAAATAATATAAAACGCTTCTAGTAATTATTGCATTATTTGTGTCAGATACTGATGTTTGATTATGTTACATGTGAAACCATATTTTTTCGTCTTACCCAGGCCCAGTCTCGTTCTGAAATTTCTGGTACCTGTCGCCGTAGTGACGAAATTTCATTTTACTTTTGTGTTGAGAGACAAGAGGGTAGGTGAAATACGTACATTGGATACGTTTTACATTTCACTTCTGTAATTTTATATACACGTGTATTGCTTAACCGTACAGACTAAATAAGAGTCTTAGGTCAGTGATTGAAGTGTGTATTGGATGTTCTAGCTATTAATAATTACTAATAGACATAAGGTAGCCAGCATTCTAATAAAAACTTAATTATGTAAAAGTTAAATAGAATTTCAGAAAATATTTTAAATTTGGTGTCTGCTGAATGATTAGTAATCATGCCATTATGTTCAACATAAGCTATATTTAAAACTTGAAACTTCTTAGAATGATTAGATTACATTGAACGTTAAGGTATGTCCACTTGGTGTTGTTGATACTTTCAACCGTAACCTCAAGCAAGTTAATCCTAGAATGTTAATCCTAGTTAATCTATAGCAGTATTTACATTATCTATACGTGCAATTAGCACAGTAACAGAACGTACATTTATTATAATACGTATTAGTATTATTTCATAATAGGTACACACATACAAGTTTTATAAATATGCGTGAATATCCATCAATTTATTTGCACAGATATTATCACGATATATAGATTTATATACATTATAATGCCTTTACACATTATATATATTCCAGTTTGTTTATCAAAATGCTCACACACTATCAATATATATGTATTATATATTTACAAGTGTAGCTATCACAATATTTACAGGTACACTATCAGTACATACATATATGTATGTACTGATAGTATATATATGTATGTACTGATAGCATATATGTATGTACTGATAGTATATATGCTATCAGTACATACATATATACTATCAGTACTACTATTTACTTATGCAGCTAAGACGAAAGGCAGTCCTTCTATTAAAGCGGATACAGGAAAGAGTTTACATCCACCGATTTTCTTAACTAATTTAATATCCTGGTCAAGGACCACATGAAAGTGAAACTTGCGTGTTTTTTTAAAGCCAGGCTATGAGAAGCATTTCTGGACTTCGTTCGAATGTAAACATTGACGTGTGTTTGTTTGCGCAAACTGCGGCTCTTTAGATTTAAACGGTAAAGCGTTGATCTCCTAATGTACGAAACTTCATTCTTCCAAGTGGAAAAAAAGTAGCATTCACTCGCATTGGTTGATGGAAGTCAATCTAAACACGGTTGGATAGAGACAAGTTGCTTTCAGCGGGCACTTAAATCTATAACTGATACTTAGCTGTCAGGTAAATGTTGTAAGTGTAAACTTTCTCAGTTTTTGTTTAGAAATTCGCACTAAATCGAACTGAAATTGTTTTCGTGAAGAAGAATGCTGATAAAGAATGGTGTACTTTGCAGTTGGAGAGTCGTGTTGTCAACAGTCTAAACGATCGGAATGCCGTAAAGCTTGTTGGGAAGTGTTTCGTTCTGCCATGACCCCCAGCAAGACAATTAGAGAAGCAGTGTTCAATCAGTGTGCACAGCACAGTCCACAAGTCCTACGTTGTCTCCGTAATTACACACATACCACACCTGCTGATAATCCCACCCGTAGTAAGTATAGTCTTTGGAACAGTAAAAACGTGCACAGAATTGGAAATTATTTATATCCCAATAAATACATGCATACAATATAAGTTGACATGATGTTTAACACCGATTTTTTAAAAGTATTGACGAGGTTTTCAGATCATTTAGTATGATAAATAAAATCACTTTATTGCCTCATTTAATCTATATTCTCTGAGACTAAGTATCATGTTTTATCTATTCTTTTGTGACATACTTTGAGTAAGTTGTTCATTTGAATCTGTTTTAATCGAACGTGGTTGCAAGTTCTTAGACACACAGCCACAGACTGTACTGGCGATAACCTAAGGTATGTACAAACTTAAATCGGGCATTCGTAGAAGATTATGTCGGCAACCTATTTTTGTAGTTCAAGAAAAATGGTCCATTATTGATGGCCCATTGTTGACCGAAATTTGAGATTTATTACTGTTTTTTTTTGTGTGCGTTTTTTTCGTAATATACAAAAAATAATTTTCCTTTCAGTTACAAAGGTCCAATAATAGATCGAGAGATAGACCACGTCTAGTAGCCAGTTTAATACCTTGCCGTATTCATGCTAACTGAAGCAAAATAGTTTAAATCAGTGGAAAATTTTCATCGTATTTTTAATGTAAAAGCATGTATTATTTTTAAAATGGCATGCGTTTTAAAAATACCCAATTCGCGATTGGATTGCCTTTTTATTTATCAGCGTTGTCTTTAATACGGGTCGACTAAACAATATTTATTTCTGATCTTAGTGGGAATTTTTGTGTTATTTTCAACAAATAATATTGTACAATTAAGTTGAAACTTGATTATATGCAAAGATTTCGTGAAATTAATTTGTAAGTAAGTAATGCAGCTGCAGAAGGCACTTGTCTATATAACAACATATTATTATTGAATCTTGTTATAATAGTAAAACTACTAAGGATATCGCTGATGTCCCTAATTTTGGGCTACTGACTAGACGAAATGGGAAAACAGCCAATGAGAAGAACCTTAACACCAACCATCTACCATAACGAATTGACTATTCCTTTTATAACGCAACCATATCTAAAAGTGCGGGAAATATTTTTTTGGTATTGTACGGATTTGAAACAGGCTTGCCAGTTCCAAAATCCAGATCTATTCTACCACAGATCCAACCTGAACCATACATTATTATGGTATATAATGTCTTATGCAGGCAGAGCATGATTATAGATTGATTATTTTTGTGACGTTGAATCACAATATATCTGGTAACAACTTTTAACAAATCTTTCTTTTCTGGCACTGTGCGGGTTTCCAGTAAGAATAACTTGTGTTCCAGAAACATCGCTGCCTACGAAGCCTTTAGTTCATTACCACAGCTCATCAAGTTGGATAGGTATGCAACATACAAAGCCTCTGTCGAAACTCTATTTATATCAGTCACTTTTTTCATATCAATTATCATGAAATATAATGGTTTATGCCGGCGAAACGTGATCAAAAATCAGTTGTTTGTGTGACATTATCACAATAGGATTATAATAACAAATCCTTCATTACAGGACCTGCATGGATTTCCAGCAAAAAGAACATGATAGCATACCCAGCCGACTTGATGAGCTGCACATAAGTTATGCGGTCAAGGTTCAGTTACATTTGTTTTTACTGGAAACACATATAAAGTCACTAAAAAAAAAAAAGGCCCGGCATGGCCAGGTGGTTAGGGCGCTCGACTCGCAATATGAAGGTCGTGGAAGTTTGTAATGCGGAAAAAAATTATTATACTTTTTAACCAATTGTAATAGAAAATGAAGAATAATAATAATTATCCAATGTTTGTTATGGCGGAAGGCATAATCATGTTCGAATAAAGCCTTTATATAGATGTCGCTTTTCACCAGTTAGAGGAAGTCTGTAGCCGCCTTGAAATTGCTGGCTGTTGTATACCTGGCTGTCCTCCTGGCTTAACTCTAATAGCTGCAAGAAAGTTTCACACATTATATTTTCGATGGAAATCTTTCGTAAGACAGAGATTGCAAATAGTAATCAATAAAAAATTATCATTAATTAACCAAGTGGAAAACGATGTTTTATTATAAATATTAAAAACACGGTAATACCAAAAAGCATCTTTAATTAAGGACATTTAGGAATTTCTTCAAATTCCATCATCAGCGTTAAACCCTCAAAAAAGTTCATTCACAATATTCTGACTAGAAACACATGGCCAGGTGGTTAGGGCGCTCGACTCACAATCCGAGGGTCGCGGGTTCGAATCCCCGTCACACCAAACA
>NW_013665628.1:1898708-1900869 GCF_000517525.1 Limulus polyphemus
AAAATTCAAAAACAAACAAACAACTAAAAAAATTGCTAAAAATGTTATCAGTCTTATTATGTGTGATGTAATGTCACACAAGGAACTGCTAAACAACAAATAATTACTCTTCTAGCAACGTAAACCATGATTCAAATCCTCATAAGCAATCATTACTATACACAGGCGATCCAACAAATATATATGTAAAATTCCAATAGATCTTAGAAACAAAATAATCATAGAAGATACTTAGCGTTTCTTTTTAAGCGGAATTGACGATCATTCATCTTAATGTCAAAAGTCATTGACCAAACACAGCTATGCCACTTTTTTTGGTTATTCTTCAGATCTTCATTGTTGTGATCAGTCGTCAAATCGACAATGTCGTGAAATCTGTCGTAATGTCCTACGTACCCAGACAACCGATCAAGAGATAATTGACAGCTTGATTAAAGGGGGATGTGGTCCACCTCTACCTCATGTGAGTAAATCCATTTACGTTGTTAAATGTCAAAAAAATTGACTGATTGACAGATCTATCGAAACAACGGGAGACGTTATCTCCCTCTTGCATTTAAATAAATAAAAAATGTGGTTAACGCTAGTTTTGATCAATATACCCAACAAGGTGAATAACATTCAGAACAGAGCAATGAAATGAATCCTAAATGAAGTGACAGCTACAATATTACTCGCAGTTGAACTTAATTATTGTGTTTAAATATATTCGTATTAAATTAAGCCTATGTTGAATGTGCATCGTTATTGCTAAGCCTGTTTGACATTTTTCTTCATTAGTGTTAACTGTAAGTGAGGTGTCGCACTTGAAAAAGTTTTAGTTATTTTATGCGTGGATGTAAATTGTTACATTGATTATCTGGAAAATGAACAAAGGTATTCGTGATTTTCATGATAATTCCTCCCAACTCTCATTGGTGAGACCGAGTGAAAAATAAATTGTTGTCTTTCCGCTAAAGAGCCTCAAACTTAGTATGAAATGCTCATACTTTTTTAAATTGTGAGCAAAGAATTAGAACATAACATGACATTTTCAAATGCTTATTCTACTTAGTTGCAGTCCCGTCACTGAAACTTTTAATCTGTTGTGGTTTACATCAATCAATAACATTTTAAATAACCATTCAAAATTTAAAGAGAAATTTAAAATAATTTATTTTACACAGTGAGTAACAAAAAAAAAACCAGAAAACTGTGGCTTGGTGGTTAGAGCGTTTGACCCGCAATCCTTTGTTTGGGAATATTTAGTATCTTCTTAAACTGTACTCCTGAACTGAAATGTTAACCATTTAGTTTACATGCAGTACAATAGCATTAATCTATAGACAACGTTAGTTTTACAAATTAAGTCTTTAGACATGTTTATTTAAACAACTTACTTCATTGAACATAGAGTGAAGTACCCCCCCCCCCCAATATTGGACTTCTAGTTTGTTACTGTATTTTAAGAATAGATTGATGGATGCTGAACTAGATAGTGGACTTCTGTTTATTACTGTATTTTAAGATTAGATTGATAGATGCTGAACTAGATAGTGGACTTCTTGTTTATTACTGTATTTTAAGAGCATCCATCAATCTATTGAACTAAATAGTGGACTTCTTGTTTATTACTGTATTTTAAGAATAGATTGATGGATGCTGAACTGGATAGTGGACTTCTAGTTTATTGCTGTATTTAAGATTAGATTGATGGATGCTGAACTAGATAGTGTATTTTAAGAATAGATTGATGGATGCTGAACTAGATAGTGGACTTCTTGTTTATTACTGTATTTTAAGAATAGATTGATGGATGCTGAACTAAATAGTGGACTTCTTGTTTATTACTGTATTTTAAGAATAGATTGATGGATGCTGAACTGGATAGTGGACTTCTAGTTTATTGCTGTATTTAAGATTAGATTGATGGATGCTGAACTAGATAGTGGACTTCTTATTTATTACTGTATTTTAAGAATAGATTGATGGATGCTGAACTAGATAGTGGACTTCTTGTTTATTACTGTATTTAAGATTAGATTGATAGATGCTGAACTGGATAGTGGACTTCTTGTTTATTACTGTATTTTAAGAATAGATTGATGGATGCTGAACTGGATAGTGGACTTCTTGTTTATTACTGTATTTTAAGAATAGATTGATGGATGCTGAACTAAAT
>NW_013665629.1:0-31417 GCF_000517525.1 Limulus polyphemus
TACATTTCTAAATATAAATTTAATTTAAACAAACATCGATATTAGAATATACATAGAATAATAAATCCGTCACAATTAAAAGGCGTTTTACTAATAATTTCTAGTAATTAAGATTTATTTCCGATCACAGCAAGTATAAAGCGAAACCAAAATTGTATTTGGTACTGTTAACCATTTAGCTCAGTTGGTAGTGCATTCGACTCGCGCGCCGGGTTCGATCGCGAGCCCAGTAAATCTAAAAATAGGTAGATAAAGCTTATGTAAGTTTGCTCAAAATTATGAAAACAAAATATTTATCGTTATGTCGTTTATCGAAAATAAAAAGTAATGATTTTATATGTTCAGTTAAAATGATGGCTGATGTAAAATACCTGCAACACGAACTTTCACAACTCCTGCTGCAAAATATATCGTACAAGTTGAACTGATGCAGAAAATAAGTCATCTAAATTCGCTTGACATAAAGAATAAGAAAGGTTTAACCAGCGTTATCCTTAGCAGAGATAGTGTGCTGTTTAATTAATATTTATCTGAGAAAGAGAAAAATCAAAACGAGGGTTTTAACCTTCACTACAGGGCTCAACAGGTGGCTTGAGTGCAATTTCAGCTTCTCAAGAAAAAACAAACTCTCTTGTGACAAGACTTATTTCCTTTTTTGAGTTCGTGGTTCTGCTGCTTTGTAATTAGATAGTTATGTTATAAAGTGAGAACATGAATGACTACGCTATCTTTATTACAACTTTGAACTTGAATTACATTTCGTATGGATGTAAGTTTGGCACGCTATCAAAACACGCGCTTGGAGACACGATGATGGGAAAATAGAGCATGATGAAACTTACGACCACATGAAAGAGATGAATAGTTTGATGAGCTGGATCTTGGAGGTCGAGGTTCTGATTATTAAGCGCAATAATATGGAATTAGACGATATACATTATGGACGGCGTGTCGTCCTATTTATCGACCTATTAAAAACTGTGAAGCGTTAAGTTTCCTTCATTTTTTTTTTTTTTGCTGACACGTTTTGTATTTTTTAGGCAAAGAAAAAAGTAAGGGAAATAATGTAACATTAATAATAAAATCAAATCTAAAATTTAAACTATTTGTTTTTTAATAGAAAAGATATGATCAGATTCACCGATCTGCGAGTGGAATAACTTAGGGATTCGTTAAATCACGAAGTTTTTCTCAGTAAAAAAATCGCCTACTGTCATTCATGCTAATCAGCTTAAGTGCGATCAAACATTCCTACGGGATTTAAAAAAACACGTTTTACTATTATTATTGCTTAAATAAATACGTTAAATGGTTTTTAAAACCCAATTAAACTTTTCTGACCGCATAAAACCACTGTGTGACAATTGAAAACTGTTCCAGTGTTATGAATTTTAAAAAGTTAATATATATATATATATTATTTTGCTTTCTGAACCTCAAGATAATATTTGTGAATTTGATTTAAATTAATGAATATTATTCACTTTTCGAGTTCATTTGATGAATTTACATGATATACTACAAAATACACGTTTAAGAAATGTGTTGAGATAAGGTTCTCTCTCTCTGCCTGCCAGTTGCTCAGCGGTAAGTCTGTAGGCTAACGATACATGTGATGGGCAGAGTACAGATGGTCTATTGTGTAGCTTCGCGCTTAGCAGCAACTAAACCGTATCTCTCATGGAAAAAGTTAAAAAGTTAATTTTAGACATTTAATAACAGTAGAAGTTGGCAAATTCAAAACGCAATATACATACAAATTATTTTCTTATATATTTGTGATTGTAATACTTAATTCAAATAAACGTTATTATATTTTACCAATACAGATTACATTTCATTTAAAAGTACCTGAAGTAATTATTACTCATCTTTAGTGTAAACTAGTGTTAAATTGCTTCTGAAATACTTCTGTCTTTGTGACACAGTATACTGCAGCTCCTCAGAATTATTTCTCTATTTGTGACAAAATATGTTATACTAATTTTGAAATATTTCATATTGTGAAAGAATACATTGCACAGCTTTTTAAAAATTTCTCTCTTTGCTACGCAAAATGTTGTATATATATTTTTTAAGAATTTCACTCAGCCACTCTTTACGACCCAATATTATAGTAATGAAATATCAGTACAATTTTAAAGCATTTTTTACATAATAAGTTCTTTCGAATGTTTATATATAAACTCTTATCAATAACGGGTTGTTGAATGACTATTCTGACAGGGTTTTCAGCACGAGGAAGTATCTAACATAAATAGGGTGTTGTAATATTCTTAGAATCAATAGCTGCCGTGGAAGAGGGTTTCTAGTTATTTCTAGTGACTTCTAAAATAATAAGGGTTTTCCCGATCTTGATTCAGTATGATAACACCTAAGTTCATTATAGAAAGCGCTTTTGATAATTAGGTAATAGAGGTTTTTCAAGAATTCTAGAAAATTCACTATTGAAACAAATAACCCACATGATGAAGTAAAACTTTTAGGTCTAGTTTTGAAAGGCTGCAAAAGAGGAAGTTTAAATTAGCAAATACATGTCTCAAGCTGTTCTTAAGTTCAGTATACATAGATATTTGTACACAAAACAGAAAAGCTCGTTGATCCCTAACTTTACATAATCCTGTGCTTTATCTCTTGTAGTTATATAATGTTTATAACAAAATGTCTGGATCTCATTGTAGAAAAAAGCAAACACGTAAAAAATCTCGTCACAAAATTAAAAATGGTTTCTGATCTCGAACAACTTCTCCTCTCGTAATATTCTATTATATAAATCTATATAAGTCCAAATTGCGTCAAAATAACAGTTATTACTTTTACAAACAATATATTTAGTATTTGAAAGTTTTATACAATGTCTTATTCATAAAATGTGTTTTTTTTTTTTTCAGAATTGGTTTAACTCAGAGGAAAATGGGCTGACATGTTTAACAAATAGCTTTTACAACGGTTACTCACCAGAATTTTGTGAATAATATATTATAAATTATTGCAAATAATAATACCCAGTTAAGCATACTAACTCGAAATCTAAGGGTCGCGAGATCGAATCCTCGTCCCCGAACACGATTGTCTTATATGGTAGCCGACTAGGCCAGCCACTCAGGTGTAAAAAATTCTTTGCATCCAAAATTACCGGCCGACCCCAAACTAGTTGGGATTAAGGTCGTTACGGAGAAGAAGTGATGTTTCCTGTCTTACGAATACCTTATATATTAAGCAGATTTTCCATACTTTACTTAACTAATTAATTTATAATTACATAAGTTTTATAAAAGTATACGGTGGATTATGCCTAATCTCATGCAGTTACTAATATTATCAAATATTTTTATTTCTATAAGAAATATTGAAACACAGTTTAATGGCTTAAAAAAGCGTGATTTTCCCATTCAGTTTGCTATCTCTCTACAAACACGTAGCAAGGACGGAAAAATATCATCTTAAGTCTTATTATTTTCAAATTTCACTGAAAATCAACCTTGCAATCAGCTTTTGTATGTAACCATATCATGTGTTAAAGGTTTGAGTAGCCTAAGTCCTAGTTTATAAAATAATTAACTTAAATGAATTAAAACAGCACTTGTACAATATATATATATATATATATATACATATTAGCTTCGCTTGGGTTATTAGGTTGATATATTCGAGATCACTATGTCAGTGTGTGTATTCTGAAATCCGCACCTATTTTAACATCCCGCAGGTAGACATAGTCTTAAGCTCGGAGCTTCTTTTGGTTTGTGGGAATGAATCGCAGCCTTTCTGTTTCAATTTTGGCATACATTACGATTTGTCCATTACGATTTTAGTGACAGGGGTGCAAGGGAATCGTGAAACCTTGTAAGTGTAGTAATAAATATTGTTATGATTTAAAGAATTGTATAAATAAGCCTAAAGTAAAGCCATAGTGTGAGATAACCTAGCCTAGAGCCAAGTGCATAAAATCTATCATGAAAGTAAAAATATCGATCCAATTTTAAATTTAAATCGTTTCTGAATTAAGGTATTTTCTATTATATCACAAACAATTTTAATAAAAAACAAACCCCTTTAATCAAAGGAGATTATAAATTATGAAATAAACAAATATTTTTCCAGTTTTGTTGTCTACACATTTCATTTTATACTTTCAGTACTTAGACTAACAACTATATTAGGTTATAATTTTATTGCTAAACAACATGACATAAACGCCATTGTTGGTACGTAGTGTTATCAAAATTCACTGGCTTTTCTATATATCAGAAGTTGATAATCTAACTGATATAATACAGGGTATACTATGGGGTGGTAGTACTTGTCTCGTTATTTTTGAAGGGATATACGTCTATAATAAAAGAGCGTGTTAGTTTGTCTGTGATTTATATTTGTAATATAAGAAACCACTTCTCTTCTATGTGGTTTTTCGCTTGTTTGCCTCATTGAAAAGATGCGCACGCGCATGCACGCAAGCACGTGGATAAGATAAGTAATAATACCCAAGGGTCTACTTAGTATTGGTGCAAAATTTCAGGTTTCTAGGTTCTTTCCTCTTATATAACTTCACAATTATTTGCATACCTTTGGCGCCATCTAAACGTAAACACCTGGAGTTTATAAAACATATGTCCAGTACTTCATTTCTTTTAAACCTGGACCAACTACTTGGTTCAGCACAATTTCTTTGTTTTGTAACTTTTTATTGTTCCTGTAATTTTTAATTCACGTATCAGCTCCACCTGATTTATCAGTTTAACATTATTCCAGCCTATGACATGGCGCCATCTAGACTTAAGCACCCAGAGTTTATAAAACATATGTCCAGTACTATATTTTTTTAAATCTGGACCAACGTCTTTATTAAGCACAATATTTTATTTTTCAATTTCTATTGCTTCTCTAATATTTAAATCACACCCCAACTCCACCTAATTTATCAGTTTAACATTATTCTAGTCTATTATGACATGAGATGTGTTTTATAAACTCTGGGTGCTTAAGTCTAGATGGCGCCAAAAGTACGGAAATTATTGTGTAGTTATATAAGTCTTGATCAAACTTCAAACTCCTGAAGATGGGGGCGTAAGAACATCGAAACACGTAAAAGTAATTATTCTAAATAAGTTATTTATTGTACAATCATTTTAATGTTGTACTCCTTTTAATTGTATAAATAATGAATCTCTTTAAAACTCTACATCTGATCAAATCTTTAATACATACATAGAAAACTTAAATTATATTTACTATATCCTCGATTTTGTCCTGAGTGAGTATGGGTTTTATGTTTTTAGGTTGTATGAAGATGTTTTCAAGCTACTACAAAACATTTATTTATCTAAGCCAGGAGTTTGAGAATTTTCATCTGAACCCCCAAGTACTCATAAAATTAGTTTAAACATGTCTTTCAATGGTATTAAATATCATATACATTTCGGTCAGAAAACGTCTCACGCCTCTTATCCCACTTACAAGCAAGCGATATGTAACCTAATTAAACTAAATATAAAAAAGGAGAAAAAAATTGTCTGACAAAAATGGTAAATTATAAGAGAGTTTCCTTATACGATCATACAGTTTGAAAGATTTTGTATTTATGGTTCCCAAAACTGAAGGTTCAGTTTCTTTTAGCCCTGAACTTTTGCAACTCAGAAATAAAAAGCTTAGCGTGGAATGTATTTCAATCAACTCCAAACATCTAAAGCCATAAATGGTTAATAACACATGTGTGTTAACATTATAGTTTAAAGAAAGATTTTCAGGTGGATATTGCATTTGAAATGTGAGGTGCATAATATTTAGCTCTATGAACTATAATACCAGTTTCAGTATTTTACTTCAAGCTTTTCTGTGTTATCTGTATTAAATCGTTGTGAAAAAAATAATAACATCCTTGAAAAAATACCAATAGTTGGGGGTTCGATTTGGAATTTAGTTTTTAACTTTTACCAACTATACATGAATGGATGAATGCACTTGTTAGATAAATTAGAACTGAAGATATAATAAATCTTTATTATAAATTTAATTACATCGTTTGCAGCATCAAAATACTTAATATCTTTCCGAAATGAGGATTATTATTTTTGTTGACTTTAGATAAAAACATACGAGCATGTTCATGATAGAGGAGCTTTTGAAAATAATGAATTGTTTTTAGGAGCACCCTCGATCAAAATAAATTGTTTTTATTTTATTTTTTATTTTGAAAATAGAATAACAAAAGTTAAGTTGAAATATCTTTTGATTGTTGTTAAGCGCAAAGTTACACAATGGGGTATCTGTGCTGTGACCGTGACAAGTATCGAAACCTGGTTTTTAGCCGACAAACGTACTGCCGAGCCACTGGGGAGTAACCAGAAACAATTGAAATTTTTATTTTGAATTAAATAAAATCATATTTAGAGGAATTTAGTATATTTTATTAAAATATGAACAGTTCAATTATTATTGCAGATTTACTTTATACTGTTACCAAAGTCTACTTAAATGGAACACAATTTTAAGTTAAACATACATTAATTATGTATATGAAATAATTTCATCTTATCTACACATCTGTTCATTAATTCTAAATACTTTAATCTTATCTACACATCTGTTCATCAATTCTAAATACTTTAATATTATGTTCACATCTGTTCATCAGTTCTAAATACTTTAATTTTATCTACACATCTATTCCTCAATTCTAAGTATTTTCTCCTCATATATACAATTGTTCATTAATTATAAATAATTTCGTGTTATATGTACATTTTCTTAATCAATTCTAAATGATTTCATCATATACATACATTTGCTCATTAATTCTAAATACTTTGATCTTATCTACACATCTGTTCATTAATTCTAAATACTTTAATCTTATCTACACATCTGTTCATCAATTCTAAATACTTTAATCTTATCTTCACATCTGTTCATCAATCCTAGATACTTTAATCTTATCTTTACATCTGTTCATCAATTCTAAATACTTTAATCTTATCTACACATCTGTTCATCAATTCTAAATACTTTAATCTTATCTACACATCTGTTCATCAATTCTAAATACTTTCATGTATCGTTGTAAACATATAACTAGTGTCAGAACGCCTGACTTAGTTGTAATTGTTAATAATAAATGATTGAATTCTTTATAATGTTTCTTGAGCTTCAATATTTAGTTATTTATACAGATAAATGATACATATTAATCACAAGAAACATCCGAAAATTTTCTCCTTTTGTGTGGACGGAAGTTTTATAGTACCTTAGAGTCAGAATCTATTTATTAATTAGATTGTTTTTTAATTTTTAAAAAGCGCTTAGCTATGTACATATGTAGCATAGGTTCCATAAGTGCAGATTCTTAACAAATGACGTGTAAATATCATTGTAAATGACTTTACAATCAAGGTAAATATAACGACAGGTTTTCCTCAGCATTTCACTTCCGAGGAAATGTTTATAATTTTAACAAGTATATTTTATCATTTAGCACGCATATTTATAATATTTCAATCATGTGTCTAATGGAAATGAACTGATTTTTAAATGCTCACACTAACGTTTTTGAATGCGCTATGAAAACCATAAAGAATAAGTAAGTGTCTTCTATGCTTAGTTAGTGAAAAATGCTAAATGCATGAACACCTATAAAAACATATATAGTAATTATTTATGACGTTAGAGGGCAGTAAAGCATCAAGAGTGAACTGTAGTTAGTATTATGACAATTGATTTGCTTTGCAAAAAAAAACGAGAGTAGGGAGGTAGAGAAGTTAGTATCCAACGTCCAATGAGAAATTGTCCTTATGAAAGAGAGGAAATTTCATTTATATCTAATCCCATCTCTCATCACATAAACTTATTTCGGCATATTGGTCAATTAAAGTTTATAATTGGCCTAATGATATCACACGAATACATTCTTGTAGTAACATCCTTGTCGCTTTTTAAAAACAAATTTGTTGCATTTGTAATGCAATTGGTCATTAGTACCTGTTTATTTCATTTGCACGTTAGAGATATACATAATAAATATACATATAACAAAAAGCACTGTTTCAAACGAATGAAATAAAGCATTTTAATGTTTATAAGAACAATGTATCAAGACACACGCAGGACACAAAGTGTGTTATTAACAGAAGTGATAATTTAGCTAGCGATTCTCCCCTTTCTGGAGCTCGGACTGTGGTAATCCACACTATTACATATTTTCAGTGAATGTACTCTACTGGACCCTTACTTCATTTACCAAATGTCAAGGCAATACATTAAGAAATAAACGAGATATAAAATCTCATAATTTGATTGAATTTCTTCCAACTTTTTGTTTTTGTTTTACCCACCATCTTGCCCCAAGTTGAATAAAAAACGCAGCCTGACTAACTAATGAATGAATATTTGCTGTAAAATTCTAATCAATGTGCTATAAGTGTAGATACCAGTTTAGCCGCCAATTTTAACTTTATTCCTTTAAGTAGTAAGCTTAATCCTTTTTTGGTCGCCCCTTTTTTATACCTAAGGTATTTTTGATTAGATTTAATTAGCTTTATTAGATTGATCGGTAGTTCTGATGTATATTGGTAGTTTGATTTAACCATATGTCAAAATTTATGATATTTTTGATATTTTATTATTATTACATTTGTTGAAATTTCTAATACACAAATAGTACTGATTAAGGAAACACGAGTAGTTCCTGAATGAGTAAATTTGTTTGAGGAGTTGAAAGTAAAAATATAATACCTGTTGTGAAATTATTATTATAAATTTAATGATGCTTTTTGCAGCATTAAAACATGTAGTTGCTTGCCGAACTACGGACGAGAATTACCTATACATATAGAAACATTTCAAAAAAGAAGAGTCAAATAGTGTAGAGATGCTCCTGGAATGATGGTCACGTGATACATAGGAATCTGTCGCGCTTATAAAGGCAGACCGTGCTAATCAGGCTTAGAAGGTGCCTTCAAATCAATGACGTAAGTATGCCCCCACAGTTGCGGGGAGGTATTGGGGCTGAGCCAAAAAGTGGCCTGAAGGACCTGACAAACCTAAGAATTGCTGGCAAGGGGAATAAATGTAGCGGCCTCAATTACTTTTTATATGGGGGCATATTTTATAGTTACGCAACTGCTTCAAAGTTTAATTCGTACTTATAGTGGCATATGACTACTTTTTACTGAAGACATATATATTCAAAAGGCAAGAACCTAGAGCCAAAAGATAAAGCAGTTTGAAGAAGGGGATCTTTATTGAAAACGAAAATTCTACACAACAGTGCAATTTTAACAACAACATCTCCGAACCTATAGTCCAAGTCAATCTAGTGTACAATTCTCACCCGTTAAGTGAAGGATTTTGTTATAAAAGAAAATCTTCCAACTCAAAAAAAAAACCCATTACCATTAACTATAAGTTCGCATGCTTTTAGCTACACCTCAAAATTAATGTCTGTTTTCGTAAGACAGGTGGACGAAGAAACTGAATTTAAAACAATCCCTGTCAAGTCCCCCGATTTACTTCCAATGGAACTTTATGTCTTTCGCTTGTATAAGAATATGTTTAAAAGACATAGACCCGACTTATACAAAACTTCAGAAAACAGCGGTTGATGTTGATACAGCTGTTCTCGAATGAAGCCTGATCTCACGGAAACATTGATGTAAGGTTATTGTTAAGAAGTATGGAAAACAGATAGAGCATGTTTCCTGTGGAAAATATGATTTTCATTACTAATACCTAACTTATTCATCGTTGCCAAAAATATAAGTTAACTACCGTTCATATTTATGAAGAACAAAGAAACGAAATATTATGAATGTTCATATTGTGCTCTCCCAACCCACGTAAACTTGTTATAATGATATTTAAATTTGTTTGTTCATTTTGGTTTAAATTGAATAACCCACTCTACCTACGTGAAATATTAATATAAAATCGCACTGTACTTTAAATCGTAAAGTTATTTTCAACACCATACGATGCGTTGTATTTTAATGAAAATAAAAAAGTACATCTTTATAAAGTTTATCGGAAAGCGAAGTGCAAGTATAGAATGGTTGTACCAAAACGGTGACAGAAGCGGATTTACAACGGATGCTTGTTATTAATGTACTCTAGTTAATTTTTCTATTGTTATGATCAGGATCTCGCTAATGTTTAGATAACTTAGCGTTGTACAGTATTTGTTTGGATGTTTGTTATAAACATCGCCATGTCGTTACAAGATAATCTACACATGTTGTAAAGCTGCTACTGCACTAAAAATCCACAAATAAGGCATGGATAGAAAACATCTCTTATTTACCCAGTGTGTGACCTTTCTCTGCTTTAAGGAAGAGAAGAAGAACAGCAACCAGTGACACGCAGTTACGATCACCTATAGCCACTGCTTGTAGTGCAGTTACGACCACCTATAGCCACTGCTTGCAGTGCAGTTACGACCACTAAATGGTGGGTTTAACATTAATCTACAAACATATGGATATGTTGAGTTGAATTTCTATTCAATATCAGAAAGAAGAATATGAACTGAAGAACTGAACTCATGTTTTGTAAGTCCAAACTCGTATTATATAACTTTACAACCACAAAAACCCTAGGCATTGATGTTCTAAGAAACTACGATTTTACATTGCTTGTAGAACACGAAAGTTAGTTAATAATTAAACATCTATTCATTGTAAACAGGAACAGAACTTTAGGATTTTGGTTAATGAAGAACAGCTATGAGGCAGATCGTTTAATAAATGTGACAGTGGTTAAATTTTAACCTAGGAAACGAAAGCTTAATCCGTTACTTAACGGATTAGCACTTAGGATAATACAAGGTTTAGTTTTCTGGAATAGGAAAGAAATTTGAGGTTAGAATTTATGCTAAAATTACTAATGTTTTATCTTTTAAAGTGGCATAAGACAAAGAATTTTCTTGGTAGCTATAACAAAATTGCTCTTTCTTACAGATAAACACAGCAAATATGAAGGTATAAAAGCAAACTTTGACGATATAGTATACACACACATATATATATATATATTTTAAATAACCAAGAAATAATTATATGGATTTATCATGGTTTAAATTATATTTTGATAAGGCAAAGCTGAGTTAAAACTTAATAGGAAAAATGTGAAATTAAAAGATAACGATAATTTCCTCTCCCAACCCTCCGAAAAGGCTTAAAATAATATATCTGACGTGGGAAAGGCAACCTTCATAGTGATTAAAAATTATATTTAAATACAACATTTAATCGTATTAGCTTATTAGTGATTTAATGGAAGTTTGATACCAAACATATATTGGATAATTTTCATAGAAAAGGAAAGACAAACATTAAGGTGGACAAAACATTTACCAAACCCATCAAATATTAAATTATTAGTTCGGCAGAAAATCAATTTTTGATGCAACAGCTTGTATTTAACATTTAAGGAACAAAGAAGACAAATCAGGAAGTGATGAAAATTTCCATCAGAAACATCTTTCGATTGCACGTATATGGGTAACCATATCTGATATTATATAATATAAAAAATTACTGTTATTTACACATTTGCTAAACTGGATTTGATTGTTAATAAAGGTAATGTATTTTTAAAAGGTTGTAGTATATAGACTTCTGATAGCTTCATAATTATGGTAGAGTATTTATTTAAATGTGTAGGGTTGTGACTTAATAGTTGACTATAAGAATCTATCTTATAATTAATGAATCACGATAGTGGTTCATAATAGGGATCGCAAAGAATTGCGTAAACCCCCAATAGAACGCTCGGGCAAAAAGCACCTTAAACAGCAAAGATTCAGTTCAAACAATACTTTAAAACATTTACTATTGACTGCTAAGACTGTACACATATAAAAATCCACAAAAAAGCACGCATGTTAGATTTAAAAGAACAAGAAAATCCGCTTAAAACGGACCGTTTGTAATTCTTGTTTTCTTGTTATTATTATTATCTTGCCAGCCTACAACAAAAACGGCTTAGTATATTGTACCTAAACCTTTTGTAGAATACTAAATAAGGTACTGCAAAGATCGTAGGATTATTGAAAAGTCGATTTGTTTCTTCTATGTTTTACATAAGCTAAAAAACATAATAAATTCTAGTGTAAACGATGTTATCAATACCCCTTGAAGTGAGCTTTTTACAAATATCTGGTGTTCCTTTAATAAGCTTAAATGCAGGGTGAAACAGGAATTGCCAGCCAATAATAGATGAATATTAGATGAATGTAACATGTAGATACTCAATGCTTTGTACACTATATAATCGGCGCCTTTAGGGAGCCAACCCCTATATTCTGTATGAAGTGAAAACCGTATCAGCTAGCTACTAGCTATGTTTATTATCATTACAATGTATAAAGTTAACTACTATATCAAGCAATCCTTTGCCAATAGTTGAGAATAAAAAAAACCAGCAAACAAGATAAATAAAAAATTTCGAATTGAAAAACCTGCAAATAGCAATCGTAAAAAAAGTGAGAAAACAAGGCTGGTTATAATGTAGACATTATTTACTCAAACTACAAATCCGTATTTTGACTGCACCAAATGATATTCTGGGTAACAGCATGGAGTCAAAATAGGGGTTTGTAGTTTTGAGTAAATAGTGTTTATAGTAATCTAAATGACATAAACGTTTAAAGAAAGATTTAAAGGCGGAGATAGAAAGTCTTGATGAAATCTTTAGTAGAGTATTAGTATAATCATTATTACTGTGTGATATTTTTAAAACGATCTTTGTATTCAAGGTTAAAGACACTAAGAAATAGATTGTTTCACTGAATTCCAGGTTTGAATTTGGAAATTTTAACCGATTGTTGAATTGAGACCTAGCCTTAGCTAAAAGTGTAGGTAATTAGTCGTTCTCTTGAATGATAAAAGACTGAATTGGAGTCCTTATATTCACTATTTAAAGTTCAATGGTTAAAGGCTGTCTTTATTGTAATGGCCATTGTAATTTAGACAAAGTGGCTCATCTAACTTAGATAATACTGTTACCAAACAGTAGTCAACTCATTGCTATGTTTGTTTTGACAGTTAACAGTTAAGTTGTTGTAGAACCTACAACTAAGAATTTTGAACGCTGTTATTTACTTAGCTTTTATGTCGGAATCGTATGATTGATTTGAAAATGTTTTAACGTTTATCGTATGTGGTTTATTTGTCTGCATTTTTATTACAATAAAAGTTTATGATTGATTGTTAGTAGTTATACACAAAGCTACACAATGGGCTATCTATGCTCTGCCCTCCACGGGTATCGAAAACCAGTTTCTAGTGTTACAAGTCCGCAGACATACCGCTGTGCCACTGGGGGGGGGCAAAAGTTTATGAAGGTGGGCTTAAAGTTCAAAGGCTAAAGTTGTTGTCTTAGCGCATTCTCAACCAGTAGAAAAGTCTACAGTGCTTAATCAGATGACGCTTGACTTGGTTTAAATACGTGGAAGCTGGCATTTGATCAGAGTAGTTTAGTATTTTGCAAACTGAAACAAAACAGACTCAGATGTAAGAGATGATTTCCCGCGTTACGTTACAGTTAAGATTGTTCTGATATTGTTCATATCATTTGACTATCGAATTACATTAGCTAGTTTTTTTAAGCCAAAATGGCATTAAGGTTAACTTTCTATTTCCAGGTTAATGGTCTTTGTGACTGTTTATTGTGATTGATTTATTATTTACCTGATTATGGCACATAGGCTTTCCAAACACTATTAAAGTTGAAAGGAACACAACTATAATTAAAAGATGATACCCTTTATTAATATGCCTTTTAGACGATCAACGTTCATATAATACACGACAATACATAATACCCTAACTAACATGCAGATATTTTTCAGCTAATAAAAGTTCGTTTAAAGAGAAAGTCTTTCACTGAATCCTTTGGACCTGGCTTATTCACCTGGTTTTCTAAAGGAATATCGAAAAATCAAATTCGAGTTAATTAAGTTGGGAAAACAAAGACAAACTAAAAGGTGATGGAAATTGTTATTAAAAAAAAAGACTAGGATTTTTTAGAAATAATGAATTTTTTGATAAGGTTTCATCGAGATTTGTGGAAGAAGAAATGTAAATTAAAATGAAGTAACATCATGGCTTAAGCCAATAGTACCCATTAATAACGATAATAATCCTAAGGGAAGAATGGCTAATATGAAAAATATTTTGTATTTATTTAACAATTGTTCAGAAAAACTACTACATCACTTTTGTTTGGTTTAAAAACAATCAATGTTTGGGAGAACTAAGATGTTTCAAAGTACGGTATATCCTCGCAATACGGAAACTCATTGTACGGAAATTGGTGATAAAGGAATTTGTAAATTAGGGAACTAATTCGCTATACGCAAGTTTGATTAGCCGATGAACCCGTGCGATTCACAGTGAGAGGTGTTTGCTAGAAAATTTTATTGTTGTTCTTGCTTCACGTGATTAGGTTTTTAATCTTATTACCTCGTCCCCATGGTTACTGTTTGTAAACGTACTCTCTCTCCTTCTCCTTCCCAGTTACCCCCCGCCCCCACACACATTTACCTGCAAAACCACCTCACTTAGCAATCACCCCAAACCCCAGTCTCTTATAACTGTTGAAATTGTCGTTACGTATCTTTATTTCTACGCCGTAATTTTAGTAATATTAATATTTTATCATACGTGTTTGAAACAGGTTTTTCCGTTCTTAAGTGTATTTCTATCATGTCTTGCGGCCGAAATATAGTAACGCATCTTCAATTATATAATGGGAGTCTATGGGAAAACGGATTTCGTTATATCTACAATTTTTCAATAATTCTGTATACTGAGGAAAGTGATGGAAAGTATAAGGTCATCAAGAAAGAAATATTATACATCACGTATAATAGTTAAACGAACCGCCTAAACGTCACGTTAGTGTAGCTTGTATAATGTGTAAAGTTTGGTATACTCTAATCTCTTACAGTGACGGCACACGACGAGACACATATTCAGTATGTAATGCTGTTTGAATACAAGAAGGGAAAGAACGCCTCTGTAGCCATAAAGAATATCAAAGAAGTTTATGGATATGTTTTGAACGTTCAGCAAATTTCATTCAGGTAACTTTAGTCTTAAAAACTGTGATGACAGGGGCCGTCATGTTGGAATTGATATTGATTCTCTGAAGACGCTTGTTGAATCTAATCCAAGGCAACGCACTCGTGAAATAGCCTTGAAATCGCATGTTTCTCATGAAACAATACGTAAACATCTAAGGATTATGGGAAAACTCCATAAAAAAGGTGTTTGGATGCCTCACGAACTCTCCGATGATTATCGTTTCTAAAGTGTGAACGTTGCTTCGTCTCTTTTGGCGCGTAATGCGCGTGAACCATTTTTGGACAGAATTGTTACCGGTGAGGAAAAATGGATTCTCTATGCGAATATTAAACGCCAAAAACAATGGCTCAGTCCTAGAGAAAAAACATATCCGATCCCAAAACCTGGACTCCATCCGCAGAAAGTGATGCTTTGCATTTGGTGGGGCGTCAAAGGAGTAATTCTTTTCGAACTCCATAATCCACAGTGAACTATCAATGCAGAGATCTATAATCAGTAACTGGAACATTTAAATCAAGCCCTTCATCAGAAACGCCCTTCTATCGTCAATCGGAAAGGTGTTCTTCTTCTCCAGGACAATGCACGTCTATATTTAACATGTTTGATGCAACACAAGATTATGGAGTTGGGTTGGGAAGTTCTCCCCCTCCCACCATATTCTCCAGATATGGCACCATCAGATTACCATTTTTTAGTTCGCTGCAACACCATCTTAATTGGAAAATGTATGCAAATGTGAAAGGTGTTAAAGAGGACATCGACATGTTTTTTGCTTCAAAGCCAAGTGATTTCTTTAATCAGGGCATTAACAACCTGATTGTAAGTTGGAAAAGCATCATCGATAAGAATGGAGACTATTCGATTAACAGTTAAGTTGTTGTAGAACCTACAACTAAGAATTTTGAACGCTGTTATTTACTTAGCTTTTATGTCGGAATCGTATGATTGATTTGGGAATGTTTTAACGTTTATCGTATGTGGTTTGTTTGTCTGCATTTTTATTACAATAAAAGTTTATGATTGTTTGTTTGTAGTTATACACAAAGCTACACAATGGGCTATCTGTGCTCTGCCCTCCACGGATATCGAAACCCGGATTCTAGCGTTGTAAGTCCGCAGACATACCGATGTGCCATTGGGGGGGTATTACTTCAATGACAGTTGCATCTGCTTTGAGTAGTTTTTCAAAGTCGAAATTAATTGAAACCTACCTGAGACAGTCTATGCTTCAGGAGAGCCTCAAACGTGGACACGCTCTCCATCGAAAGGAATGTTATAGTAAATTATTACATTTTTATTAACTGTATTAAAAGCATGCAAGTTAGAAATTTTGAATTTATATGAAGCTAAGACAATTTCCCATTTTTGTGCCTTATGCAGGTACTAAAAGAGACCTTCAATTAAGTACGTTGCGGGGTCTCAGAATTTTCTCGCTACAGCTTTGCTAATAAGTGATTGTTTATATAGCTGGTAATTTTCGGCTTAAATACGCCATTGGATGTTCTATGCCATCCTCACCTATCCTATGGATGTGATACTTGTGATCTAATGTTTTTTAAAGCACAGAAAAATACATCTATACCACTTTTTAAGCAAAATTTAAGCAACTGCACATGGGTGCTTCTTTCATGCATGTCAGACCCATCTCCAGAATGACTCTGCCTTCCACTCGTCATCAACCTAATTTCTTTCTGCTTATGCCTGCCTTCTAACTCTAGCTTTAGACGTTTTTTCTCAACTTCTATTTCCAAGTGTTTATTCTCAGCATTTAATGTTTAATTTCTAATTGTATCTTAACAAGTCCTAAATCATTACCATGACAACCATCACGAACACTACTCGCAGTTCCCGTATTTTCACTAAGATCAACATTAGAAAAATCATCTATTGTTACTCTCGCTTCAATTAAAACTTCACGTATCTTATCTTCTTTCCAATTGCCACTAAATGCTATACCCAATTCTCTCCATTTATTTACCAACTGACTTTTGTATCAGTGATTTCCAATCATCATCCATGCTAGAATTAATTCTCTACTCTTAAACAATGAACCACATAATCTATAATCAGTAAGAGTTAACTGAATCATCAACAAAACCAAAACAGGCAAGATAAGAACAAAAAAGGAAACTTACTCTGTTTCCCTATTTCAATGTTCCATTCATTTGACTTTCTTCCTTGGATTTTGTTGACGTGGTTCCAACTTCAAACTGACCTTCAGTTCTTGGGTTTCGATTCCTAATGGTTTGATGAGCTACACTACTTTGTTACCATCATGCATCCTATATTCGTTCGCACTTTGTTTTATCTTCTTATGTTCACAATCATAAATTATGATGTACTTATTACTGTTATGAATCGACTCATACCAATGTAAACGTAAAAGAAAACTGATGTTTAGTAATATAATCAATATCACATGGGTTTAGAAATGGGTTTTGTTTCTCACTGGTGGCATATGATTTATGACGCTTCATAATCATACTGGATAAAGTTATAAAAGCGACCGCCCATCTTATAATGACTTAGAGTACTGTAATCCCCTTATTCCTTAGTGATTATGGCTAAGGCCATCCATTTTCTGACCTCTCTCAACTCCAACCAATGTTCCTCACATCTGACTTCGTAATACAATTATAGTACGAACTAGATTAACTCAGTGAGGTGTAATTATTATCAAGTATACTTAAGTCATTTACAAATCAGAATTAGGGAAGGGATTAACATTACAATGTTAAAGATAAATGTGCAACAATATAGAACCAACACTTGATTAATTCATTGTATATGAAATATTATGCTGTGTACTGAGAAATAGCTTGAACATCGTTTGCTCAAAATTAAGGAAAAATGTATATTAACACAATATTAATGAGCCACTATTTTTGCGGTAAAGGTAGATGTTAATTATAGAAGTTTTGTATTTATATCTCTCGCTTAATATATATAATGTTTAGTCAGGAAAACAGCGATCTTTGACATGCCAGAATGAATAATGAAGAAGTATCAGCATGTATTGATTACTTGTAGAAGGCACTGTTTTTTTTATTAATTTTTGGAATCGTTATAACATGGAGAGTAAGGAAATATCTGCACGCGATATCGTGCATTAATTCGTAGTAAAAAGGAATAAAACAAGATAATTTCTCTCAAGCTAAACATTAGCTAACTCAGCGAAACTTTTAAGTTTCGAATAATGTTGTTCATATTTTACTTATATATGATGCCAACAAAAGTAAATCTTATAATAACTATTATTAACAGGAAAAACGTTTCATTAAACACTTTTTTTTTTCTAATTTTGTATACCTTTTACTTAAACTTTAAACAAGTCATAGAAATTCAAAGAAAAAAAAAATATTCATTACTTAAACGAATAGAAACACATAATACTAGTTTACTTAAGGAAAATTACTTAGTAGACCAAATATCCAGTGATAAGTTTTAAGTCCTTTATAACGCCGTAATTACGAAGCATGTTCAGCGGCATTACGTTTCAAACCTCGCAACCTCGACACGCTAAACAAATCCATGCCCCCCCCCCCCATTATTATTATAGGGTGTGAAAGTGTAAAACAGAATAGTACCTAGAAAATTTTTAGCATTTTACGCACTTTTGTTACATCGAGAAAATGGTTATATTGGTATTTTTTTATATCGCGAATAAGTTATTTCTTGTATGGGGTTTTATCTTAGTCATTTGAAGTTAAATTTTAACCAGTGGCATTGATATCCAAAACGTGTTACGTAGCCTTCATAACAACAATTTAGTACCGATTTTTTTTCCATATTATTTATTTATTTTGCTCTTAATTACATACCTAACAATCCTGGAAACAACTTTTGTGGACAATATTTTTTCAAACGCATGTTATCTTAACAAAATACATTCTCTCATTCGCTAACCAAATCCCAGCAAAAAAGTCGAAAGCACATCTGTCATTTTTATTGGGTGTGAAAGTGTAAAACAGAATAGTACGCAGAAAATGCTTAGCATTTTACGTACTTTTGTTACATCGAGAAAATAGATGTTTTTTATGCTGGTTGTTAGGATTTTTGGCACATAAATTGTGGGTCGCGGGATCGAAACCAGGCACCGAACATGCTCGCCCTTTCACTTTCAGTTGGTAAAGAGAAGCTCAAGAGTTGGCACTGGGTGGTATTGACTAGCTGCTTTCCCTCTAGTCTATCACTTCACAATTAGGGACGGCTAGAGCAGATAGATTTTGAGTAGCTTTGCACGAAATTCAATAAACAAACAAAATTTTGAGCAAACTATGATAATGAAGTGATTAATTCACGACTCATTTTTGCCAAACCTTCAGAGAGCACGAAAGTTTTAACGTATGTGAATTCTTTATGGTGTTCTTGTTTTAATATACTATTAACTGTTAAAGATAAATTAGCTTCAATGTTAGTGCTTAATTATAGCTTTTTAAAGAGCTTTATTATACCAAGGGTTAGCAGGCTTCAATTTCCTCAACCAGTTATGGCTTAAGGTCTGCTTTCAACTTTATTCATTTGTATAGCCAATAAACATATGGTTATTTAATACGGAAAACGTTTTCTCTTTGCTTATGTAATCTATTTAGCTTTATTGGTAAATTTTCACAACATAGCTGAAAATATAAATTATTTTCGTTCAGTATCTTTATCTCTTATTATCCTTTTATCCGGAACTTAGGAAGTGAAACTGCGTTTATCTAATTGGTTAAAAGTTTTCTTCGACTTTATTGGGGGTAGTGAACCCTCTGAAACTAGTAAAATTATTGTATTCAAAATTAAAATATTATTGTTCAGTATTTTTAATCTTATGTGAACATGGGTTAAACGGCCAGGTCAAAGATTTCTAAAGTTCTGATGTAGCCGTCCCTAATTTTAAATTGTTGAATAAATAGATGGTAAATATTTAGTAGCACACGTCGCTTCAAGGGCTATGTTTTTTTTCTTGAACCGGATAACAGGATTTACTGTTACTCTTATTGGGCGCACAGGTCTAAAAGTCCAGAGCGTGTTTAGCGGCATCGATACTCAAACCTTGGACTTTCTGTACGAAGCCAAACCCACTAGATCATGAAAGAAAGTATGTGTCACTGAATATCTAGAGAAGAACATTATTTACTGATGTAATTTATCTTTATAGCAGGCTTCATTAGAACTGTACTTATATAACTATACATTGTTTAGCGGGAGCTATTTTTTGACATATATATGGTAATAATATGTTTTAAAATGAACAGTTTCGAATTTAGTTTCCAAATATGTCACAGACATGCATTCACAAGAAACGAGTGATTGAAAAGATCGACTCATATTGATGCGTGTTTTTTTTTCTTCTAAGGTGCATTTAGCTAAGAACCTGAAATATGATTGGTATATTCACCTCCCATACTTGACTATAGGGTACAACTAAAAGTACAGAGACAGTTTTTGGAATGGGTTATTTCATTCTTTTAACATTATAAACAACGTTTCGACCATTCCTGTATTCATCATAAGATAAACTGTCATTTATTGTATGAAAAATAATATGCTCAAAAACCTGTGCCTCTGAAATTATATTTAAAGTATACAGTGGATTTCCTTTCCTTACAACCAGGGTACAAGTGGTTCCAGCTGTTGTACCATTTTATAACAAAAGGGTGAAAACAAAGAGAAGTCCAACAGGAGCATCCTATGAAGAAAATAATCATTACTGGAATTGGGAAACATAGAAGTCTCGCGCGAAAAGAAGTGAAAACTGCATTAGACTGATACACTTAGTGATACATTACTGCAAAATTGTTTCGATCTCTTGCAAAACAAGAATAACAAGCGTTTGTTTGTTTGTTTGTTTGAAGTTATGCACAAAGCTACATAATGGGCTATCTGTGCTCTGCCTACCACCGGTATCGAAACCCGGTTTCAAGCGTTGTAAGTCCGCAGACATACCGCTGTGCCAACTGAGTCAATTTTTTTTCTAATTACAAGTTAACTACATATTACAGACTTCTTTTTATACCGTTTTATACACCCCCAGTGGCACAGCGGAATGTCTGCGGACTTACAACGCTAGAAACCGGATTTCGATACCCGTGGTTGGCAGAGCACAGATGTGTAGCTTTGTGCTTAACTGCAAATAAACAAACAAACCGTTTTCTACCATTGTAAGTCTATATATATTCCATAATATTGAGTAATGGTATGTTTGGGGTTAACATTGAGTACAAAGAACTGACATAAATGGCTAAAATATTTAATTTGCTATGTAAAATAATTAGAAAACCTGAGAAGTGAATAGTGGGATGAACTGCAAAATTGGTGGTATCTTTTCATATTTTATGTGTGCCTCATATATTTTTAGAGACCCTGTAATCAACAAAGTCAGGTCCCACAAGTAGTTTGGTATATAAACACTTTGAAAGAGTATTAAAAATGAAATTGAGGGGATCTATGTATACTAAATTGGTGATGTTTGAGTTTGTGACCATTTATTAAATATGTTTCCTCTTAGAGGTTTTCATGGTAATTATCTGCATATATCTGACTTTGTCACTATAAACCAGTTACGTAGTATGTAAGTAGTAATTAGTTTTCAATATAACACTCGTGAGTAAAATATGTGTAGTATTTCTGCAAAACACGCCAACTGCTACAACTTCGTAATATTAATAATTTATATGTGAAATATCAACAAACTCTATGGTTCTTAGTTCAGGGTATTTACATCCAAAATATATAACTATTATCTGTGGCATTTCAAGTTGACATTTAGATATTTTCAAATGTTATGTTCTTTTCTATAAAAGATTAAAGAAACCGTTATTTATATTTTTGCATTAGACAATGCTAAATATACCTTATCAGACATATTAAAATTACCATTCTGTCTTCATATTAGCTTTAAAACGCATATGCATTTGCATAGTTTATATTGTTTGTTTGTTTGTTTTGAATTTCGCGCAAAGCTACACGAGGGATATCTGCGCTAGCCGTCCCTAATTTAGCAGCTAGTCATCACCACCCACCGCCAACTCTTGGGCTACTCTTTTACCAACGAATAGTGGGATTGACCGTCACATTATAACTCCCCCACGCTTGAAAAGGCGATCATGTTTGGTGTGACGGGGATTCGAACCCGTGACCCTCAGATTGTGAGTCGAGTGCCCTAACCACCTGGCCATGCCGAGCCCATAGTTTATATTCAGAAAATTATTTAAAATGTTTAGTTTGTAAAGAAACATAAGTATCTTATATATGATTTTTATTTTAAGCTATAATAAAAACACGAGAGATACAAGTCAATATTGATTTTTTATTTTAAATTCAGAGAAAGAAAATAACAATGAAGAAGGAACTTACAGAAGGTTGTTTGAATACCTAGAGCCGATTCAAATAATAAACATTAATTCTGAGGTAATTCTCTTCACAATTTCTCAAGTATTTTATGGAATTTAGGGCGTTATGGAATATTGCGATTGGAAACTGTTGCAGCCTATATGTTAGATCTTGTGGCAGCAGATATAAAAAAAACCTCTTATACTTAAGTAGACATCGACATCAAGTGTGCATATCAGTTAATTCCATCAATGACATAGGCAACTTTCACTCTAGCAATCATTAATCAAGTTTTGTCAAAATTAGATACGGTTTTATCAAGAACGTTAGTAATAACGGACACAGACTTCTTCGAGATATATATATTAAGTTGCTTTGAGGGGTTCTTCATGCCAAAGCACAGACTAATTCACAACTGACCAAGTTCCATCTAGCCTCACTTACAACAAGTGGACCACCCATTCCTTTTCTATGTTTTAATTTAGCCTTTTTTTTATTTTTTCACGGAGCACTTGAATGATTGTTTTCGCACTTCGACCCCAGCTAGCATCAGTCGCAGCCTTTGTACTGAATACCCCAACAAAGTTTCACAAAGTCTTAACTTAGAGCAGTTCAATGAAGCTGTTCTTCAAAACTTTGGAGATTGTTTGTTTACGACAGCGTGCATTAAGAACACGTTATTATGCGCCGAAAACTTTCGTTTGACATTCTCTTCAAGTGAAGTGTGTTGTATCTTACCTTCGACATTTGTTAAACGGTGCTTAAAGAACTTTTTGTTCATTAAAAATGATTCTTTTCAGGTAACCCAGCTGTGAGTAAGTATTATATTTTACATAATGTACTTACCTAAAATGAATTTAATCATTTTTTAGCCGCGGCATAGAGGCTCACAGAATGGCTCTGAGTTTGTTTTTGTTTTTTTAAGTATACATTTTTAGCTCATAGCTTCATCTCTTGACCGATTTGAGATCTAATTACAGCAGCGGCTATTGAGGATTCCCTCTTGTTCCTTTTTAAATTCGGAATTATATTTTATTAAAAATAAGACACACTCTAAAAAAATCGAGTTTGCCTGCGATTCTGTCACTTTTATGCACGCATTTTAAGATGGTTGTAATAAATTTGTTTGTTGAATTTCGCGAAAAGCTACTCGAGGGCTATCTGAGCTAGCTGTCTGTAATTTTGAAGTGATAGTCAACACCACCACCCTCCGTCAACTCTTAGGTTATTTTTTATCAATGTAAAGTGGGATTGAACGTCGCATTATAACGCCTTTGACTGAAAGGGAGAGGAGTTTCGTTGATGGGGTTCGAACTGTAATAAAAGATGTAATTTCTATAAGTTTCTCGTTAATTGTGAAATATTCTACTACCTTTCTTTTTTTACCATCTTTGTATTATAAACTGTACACTTTTGACGAGCATATCATTCTGAATTTTGCTTTAATGATACGATCAACAGGAGGCTCATTCAGATTCTTCAAGTAAGTTTCACTGATACAAAAGTTCGATCTCTTTAGGTGCTAAAATACATGAAGGAAACTTTAGCTGTAAAATATTGAGAAATAATAATTATTCTGATCAATGATTCAACATTGAAAAAAGCCTATGCAGGGTGTACGCTCAAAATCACAATTGAAAACCTTTTTCAATATCGAATTTATTACGTAGATGAGGCCCGGCATGGCCAGGTGGTTAGGGCACTCGACTCGCAATCTGAGGGTCGCGGGTTCGAATCAAACAGGCTCGCTCTTTCAGCCGTGGGGGCGTTATAATGTGACGGTCAATCCCTATATTCGTTGGTAAAAGAGTAGCCCAAGAGCAGGCTGGTGGTGATGACTAGCTGCCTTCCCTCTAGTCTTACACTGCTAAATTAGGGACGGTTAGCGCAGATAGCCCTCGTGTAGCTTTGCGCGAAATCCATAACAAACAAACAAACATTACCTAGATGATTGAACTGAGTATTTAGTGGATATTCAATTTGTTTTTAAGTGACAGAATTACGTGCTTTATGTCGATTATAATGTACATACAATATTTTTCTCAGAACCTAAGTATAATTTAAACCCACCTATAAGATAAAACCGATATGACGTCAGAAATATCAAAGGCCTACCTTGGTATTGGTATTGTTCTTTAGTGGCTGGTTACATTCTAAGAGCTTATGAGCGTACGCAAAGAAGAATATGCTGGTCGAGCATGAATTAACTCGTGAAATGTTATGTGATTAATACAAGACTTAGGATAAAACCTTTAATGATAAAAAGTCATGAACTGCAACATTTTACATACTCAATAGCATTTAATTGTCTGTTAATGTAATTTTATTAGTGTCATTACAAACTTTTAAAAGTCAATTAAAAATGAGATTGTTATGCGTTATGACTTAAGGTTTGTATGAAATGAATCGAGATTGTAAGGTATTGGATGATGAACAATTCAGAACTCAGGTGGTTTCCAACAATTTATAAGTAGTATAGCTGCTGTTTGATTGTTCATCATTTTGATAACGTTATGGACCCGTGTGTCTATTATTAACATTTTGGTTGAGCTGGAATTAATATCACCTATTACTTATTATTTTTCTAATGCATGTCTTAAATTTAAAACAAAACAATATGCTAGAATGTTAATGTACACGGAGAGGAATTGATTTAACACTGATAACTGTCGTTTTAAAAAGCTGACCAATATGACGTAATTGTTGAAAGAAAACTCCTACAAATCGAATTATAGAATAAATAATGAATGCCCTCAAACCTAGTTTTGAACATTCTTTTAATTCTATATATATTACATCCATTCATTAAAGCAGTTTGGAGAAAGCAGCAGGCTTCATTTACGAGGTTTTGTTACCACCACATTTGAAATTAAATCACGAACATATTAAAGGGTATGATAACCATTTCTGTTTTTAATGTAAAAAAAATAACAAGTATAGTACAATGTGATAATGCCCCTTTTACTCTTTTGTCTTTATAATTTACAAGCTGAGGTTATGAACTTAAAAAAATGTGGGTGTGGATGCTATGATAAATAACACAAAAGTCCTAACCTTCATACAATTTATTTATAACAACAAATGTTTACAGTATTCATTATTACTTCACCAAAAGTTTTGTATAATCTTTAAAAACTCAGTATGTATATACTTAAAACATGGTATACACTGTGCGATGGTCAAGGTGATTTTGTATTTAGAGGTAGCATATAAAGTAATGGCGGTAAAGAGGCTTCCTGTTACTCGCTTTTAATACTTAATGTCCTTCCACAGTGTTGCTTGTGATTAATCAATTGACGGTCATTGGCCGCAGAAGTGTCTTACGGGCCGAAGTTGAAAGGTCAAGGATCAAAGTAGGAAATGCGTATAACTCAAGAAACGGCTCTTGATATTAGCTTTATGGTAGCTCTTGGAGTAGAAACTTCAGCTGAGTTTATGTAGTATTGCAACAGTGGTGGACATTTGTTTTATTGCATTCCTCCATAAAGAGTGCTAGTACACTCTCTGAGATATATAAGACGTTTTTGTGCCATCCCTCACACTGTTTGTATGCTGTTTTATAGAATTTTTTGTGTAAGGATGTGGCGCCATCTATGAATATTATTAACGTTAACTTACGTCAAAGAAATAAATGCTCAATAACAGCAATAATGGGGTGTGAACCTTTCAATAACATGCTCCTTGTTTCAAACTATCATCCCACAAAGTTTGGTTGAGATTGGCCCAGCGACCTAGGAGTAGTTAGATACGGGACAAGCAGACAGACACACAGATTTTTGAGCTTTATATATATATATAGGTACATATTATAAGCTTAAGTCTCGAAAAAACTGAGATAGAAAGTAAATCGATAAGATGCACTATGTGATCTTCAGAATATGGTAACCTAGATTTTCAGAATCAGTTGTAAGATGAGCTCCATTTCAGGAAAAACTGTCGCGTGTCTTGTTTTGAAAGCATTTCTTAGACAAGCAAGAAAAAACTTCCATTAATGTGTCATCAATCTAAGTTCCATCTATTGTTGTATTGTTTCTATTTCTGTTCAATGTTACTGGAAACTAAAAAAGTTGTCTTTGCGATCAAGTTTAAGTAAAAAGAACTTGTTTTGGTTTACGAATGTAAGCTTACTATTCGAAATAGATTTTTGAAAACTGTCTCAAAAAGAGAATGAATTTGTTTTAAAACTCGAATTTCTAGCGTTCATGTTTCTGAAAGTCAAGATAGATTCAGGCGAAACGGAAAATGGGCTTTGAAATAATCTGCAATAATTATTGTTTGTAAAATGAAATATTTGATTACTTCCTTAAAGCATGCACTCACACAGTTCCAGCAGAGTTATTGTTAACGAACAAGCCTCGAGAAAGACATTCTATATCCGTGACGTTTCCTATCACATTAAACACGTAGTTAGAATGGATAATATTAAAGCTAATTTTAAACTGTTTTCAAAAGTGTCACCCTTAGGCCTAAATACAAGATTTAAAATGTTATGTTGTCACTAAATATTTAAGAAAGATAAATCCTGAGCTCGCTTATACTGAAAGGAATTTAATGGAGAAACATATATGACCATTAATCATGCTTTTTGAACAATGTAGTTTCCTTGTTTTCTATTCTTCTCTTGAATAATTACTCGAAATTAATTAATCTTTCTACTTAATTAATTCGGTAAACTGGTGTAACAGTTTTATAAAGTTGTTTATGAAATGAGAAGCTACAGGCTGGAGTTAAGAGTTGGTGATTGTTTGATTAAAAAAGTAACAGTAATTAAACCATACTACAGATCAACGTCAAACAAGGATGGCGGTTGAAGCAGTTTTGGATAAACAGGTTAATTACTAAGTATTAGCCGTAAGAAAAAGCATTAAAAAAGTAAAGAGAAATTTTACAATTAAGGGCTAACTCTGTCATTTCGTAGTTTACTAATAAGTTACTGTCATTTAACACACTGATGCTACCAGGAAAACATTATACAAAATGTAATTAATTCTATAACTCTTTACACTATATTTTATAATAATTCATGACATTGAAGATCAAAACTGGCGTAATATATGATTTTAAGTTTTTTCTAGATTGAGATTCATTCCTGAAGTAAGACAACAACCAAATCAATGTGTGATACAATACTTAAATCATTTATCAACCTTACATAAACAAACACCATTTAAATAACTGTATTTTAAGCAAATCTATTGAAATTGTGTATATACAACTAGCTTAATATGTATCTATTTAGCTGAATATATCCTACTTGTCTGATAAACCTTTAATGTATACAATCCACTCAAATACTGTGAAAATGTACATAGTTATCTTTTCATTCAATGAGAAGAAAAAAAAAAGAATCATATGAAGTGTAATAAACTTTATTACTACATGTATTTTCATTATTTGATAATTCATACTTCTGGTCATGATCGATTGTAATTGCATGAGTACATACGATATTTTTGTTAATGCCTAAACATTTTAGTTTTATCGAAGATCTTATCTACGTGTACTATTTTAATGGTTAAGGTCATTAAATGAGCGAAGGTTGAGGAGAAAGAATTGCTCACAATACGATAGATATACATATATCAAAACAGTTTGTTCTCTTAAAATCTTTGGATTTACAACGCTAAAATCCGGAGTTCGATTCCCACCAGTGGACACAGCAGATTGTCCAATGTGGCTTTGCTCTCATACAACCAAACAAAACATCTCAGTACGGCAACTCTGATTACAAATAATTGTTTATTCAACATGAGAATATAAGATATGTTTTGCTCATAGTCAGATATTCATATTTATATATATTTCATAGATAAATGATCTTTCTCTTAATGAGTTCCTATTTGTCAAATGATGGATTACACATATTTGTAGTATCTAAGATATTTAATAGTGCAAAAGAATGCGTAAGCAATGTTCTTATCACACTTTACTTTATTCGAAATGATTTTACTTCTTGATAATGTGTATAGAGTATTAAAACAGTCTTTTCTAAAGTAAAACTCAAAACTGAGGATTCACAGCAATTAATATAGTAAACATATAGAAAAGTGTGTAAAAATATACACTATAATTTTATTTTGTATTTTAGCAAATGTCATACATCATAAATAACAGATTTTTGGTCATTTGAAAAGATAGATATTTTAAGGTTTGATAGCTTACTTTTTAAAGCGCAAAGCTACACAATAGGCCATCTGCATTGTTCCCATCACGGGTATCGAACCCCGACTTTTAGCATATAAACCCTCCCCCTCAAGCTTACTGCTGAACCACCGAGGAAGTGGGGACGATATTTTAAGGAATAAACAAAATATTATAGCACACGTGTTACATTTCATTTAACTTGCATGTAAGAAATAAATTCAGTATTGCAGTATAAAAGTTGAGACACATTACGTTAGACCCTATGAAAATACATTAGTACCACCGAACATAGGATATAAAATTAGTTTAACAGTTTCCTGGAAGAGTAATATTTGGACTGACAACACAAGATTCAAATAGATATTTCTAAACTCTTTTTAATAAAAAAATATCTAAAAAAATGTTGTTTTTTTCCTGCAACCGTAACATTTTTTATTTTATTTTTACTTTTTTCATTGACATGACAGTTTCGAAAGTTTGTCCACTAGTAAGAGTTGGAATGACGAATGGAGGCTTTCCACGTGACCACGCGACACGTTCACTGTGTACGCCCGACGATCTCCTTCTTACAGTTAAATGTCCTTCTCTTCTTTTTCTTTGGGGAAGGGGGTAGGGGAGAGGAAAATAGAGAAATGCGTGTTTCTAAAGTACGTGCATTAACAGTGTTGAAAGTAGAAGCAGATTTGAATGTGCTGAAAGCTGAGTCTTTACTGTAGCATTTTATTGACACTTTGTACTCAGTACCATGATCGATACTTTTCATAACCATTTTAGTGTTCTATTCAACCAATTCCATAACTTAGTCATTAAGCATACTTTTGCAACATAGTCTGGTTTTAAGTTGGAATATTATTTACAAGTTATGTATACTTTCTCATAATTTGTACGACCGGTCCTCTGTTTTGTTATTGATACATTACATCTGAGAAGAAAAAGATTTACTTGACCAAATAAGGTAGTTTCCGTTGAAAATTGGAACCTATAAAACATAATAGTTATTTCAGCTTTGCTTGCCTACGGTTGTATGATGTATATGCCACAATAAATTTAATATCAACTTGGGTCGTAAAAAATGTGATACTGAAACCAGTGGTTTTATTGGTATGTCTTTGCCAGGGCATTTTTCCTCACTGAAATAAATTTAATATGATTATGAAAGTTTTTGTTTCTGAAAACGTCTTTCTGTAATGAAAAGGGAAGAGAGAGAGGGTAAAATAGCATAGCATTAAATATTAAAGGATTAAAATCACAGACAAATCTACGTAAGTATAACCCTCAACCACATAATCTTAATCTTAGAATTTCTAGAATCGCCTCAAGCTGTAGCAACAAAGGATATGCTAAAACTGGAGCTATACCCTGTTACTTTTATTTACAAGACCAGATAAGCTCTGTTGTGTTTCCTAATTCTTTACGTAGTTTAAGAGTTATAGCCGACTTGAGCTAGCACGAGGCTTCCATTGATTTTCAAGAACTTCAATCGTTGCTTGGTAACGGATCATTTACTTACGAGACAAATGGCTATTATTTGGATTGGAGTCAAAATCACCTGTTCTAGTATTGCTCTTCAGACAACTTCACAAAAGCTTCACGGCTAACTTTACTCCTCAACTAGGAAAAGTACACCAATCTTTTAGAACCGTTGAAAGGTACTTCCTCAAATGGCTTGGCTATAAAGATCAGCAAATATCTAGTTATAGGTTAGAGGAAAGTAAAATTTTGTTCTCTGCAATGGGAACATAGAGAACTAAACATGGTGGAAACTTAGCCAACCAGGATAGAATATAGTATATCGTAATATGAGAGGCATCTGTCTGAAATATTCTAAGAACGTTGCGACAATGTTTACATAGGACAGAAATGCTTAATTCATAGCGACTTGGATAAAACGAAAACAACAACAACAACAAATAACTTATACGGCAATGGGTTAAGTGCACAAAAACATAACCTAAGCAATACGAGGAATGCAGAATTTTACTTCGTAAACAGTCTTTTTTTTACAATTCGTGGGTCTATCTATATTTAAATGAAATACGTTCCTAGTTTTTTGTGGCTAGTTACATTTTTGTTTCTTTTCTGAAAACGTATTGTATTTTATTATTTATTAAGTTTGTTTGTAATTAAGCACAAAGCTACACAATGGGCTATCCGTGCTCTGCCCACCACGGGTATCGAAACCCGGATTCTAGCGTTGTAAGTCCGCAGACATACCCCTGTACCAAAGGGGGGGGGCTTATTTATTAAGACGATGAATTGTTTTGTACATCATGTTTTTCGTGCATGATATTTTATTAATTGTTATACACACATATATAATAACTTTGATAATAAAGAAAGATCGAGCATAGCACCAAGCTTCACATAAACTATTTTCAAAAATAAAGTGCATTTTAAGCTTTTTCATCATGTACGATGAAGTCTGATCATCAGTTTCAAAATCCTTGGAAAAACTATCAGTACTCTCGACATCTCTTTACTGAACTGACCTGAATGTTATGCTTGCAAACTTCATTCATAAGGCTAGACTGAATATAATACTCACAAACTTCATTTATAAGGCTAGACTGAATATAATACTCACAAACTTCATTTATAAGGCTAGACTGAATATAATACTCACAAACTTCATTTATAAGGCTAGACTGAATATAATACTCACAAACTTCATTTATAAGGCTAGACTGAATATAATACTCACAAACTTCATTTATAAGGCTAGACTGAATATAATACTCACAAACTTCATTTATAAGGCTAGACTGAATATAATACTCACAAACTTCATTTATAAGGCTAGACTGTAATATAATACTACACAAATTTCATTTATAAGGCTAGACTGAATATAATACTCACAAACTTCATTTATAAGGCTA
>NW_013665629.1:31438-41625 GCF_000517525.1 Limulus polyphemus
GACTAGACTATAATACACCAACAACTTACGTTATAAGGACTAGACTGAATACTAATACTCACAAACTTCTACTTATAAGGACTAGACAGAATACTAATACTCACAAACTTCATTTATAAGGCTAGACTGAATATAATACTCACAAACTTCATTTATAAGGCTAGACTGAATATAATACTCACAAACTTCATTTATAAGGCTAGACTGAATATAATACTCACAAATTTCATTTATAAGGCTAGACTGAATATAATACTCACAAACTTCATTTATAAGGCTAGACTGAATATAATACTCACAAACTTCATTTATAAGGCTAGACTGAATATAATACTCACAAACTTCATTTATAAGGCTAGACTGAATATAATACTCACAAACTTCATTTATAACGCTAGACTGAATATAATACTCACAAATTTCATTAACTAAGTTGAACTAGCTTCCAATTTTTCTATGACGAAACCGGACTGACTATTGTGCTTCTAATCTTCATCTACTTAACTATACTGAATGCTATACTTCCTACTTTCACTTACCAATCCGGAATGAATGCTATATTCTCAACCTTACTTTTGTGAAGTTGGATTAATTGTTATACCTTCAACACTTCTTCTGTTAAGATACACTGAACGCCAAACTGCGGATATGATTATTAATAAACCGGATTAAGTGATACACTTCCAATCTTTCTATTACTAAACCGAGTCCCCAGTAACTCAGCAGGAAGTGTGAGGGCTTACACCGCTAAAAATCTGGATTCGATACTCGTAGTTGGCAAACCAAAATAGCCCATTGTGTAGCTTCGAGCTTAACAACAAACAAACAAAAATAATAAACCGAAATAACTGCTATACTGTCGACCTCTCGTAGCCTTATTTAAATCTGACTGAATGCCAGACTCCCGATCTACCATTAATAAGTCGTATTGAATGTTTTAGTTCTAATACTCCTTTAACTATGCTTGGTTGAATGTTGCACACCTGACTTCCTTTTACCAAGCAGGCTAAATGTTTCACTCTCAACCTTCCATGCTAAACTGAGCTGAACACCAAAAATCCTGACTAACTTTTACCAAGCAGGCTAAATGTTTCACTCTCAACCTTCCATGCTAAACTGAGCTGAACACCAAAAATCCTGACTAACTTTTACCAAGCAGGCTAAATGTTTCACTCTTAATTTTCCATGCTAATCTGAACTGAGCACCACAATCCCGACTAACCTTGGAGGACGCATATTAGTTACTGACTGGTTTCCCTTAACCACAAAATATAGTTAATTATAATTTAGATTAAGCAGATGTAACTTCACTACGTTTTTTTAACGATAGGAAATTGTTTAAAGTGTAATTTAGTCTTCTTAAAAAATTTTTGGAGGAAATCTAAGTTTTTTTTACGTATACTTCGAGTGAAATACAATAGTTCAATTACGTTTTTTATCATCTAAGGTTATTCTTTCTTTTTTAAAAATAATACAGGATTGGAAAATTTATGTAGCTGTAAATGAATAAAATGTTAATTGTTTTTAGTTTGAAGTTAAGCACAAAACTACACAATGGGCTATCTGTGCTCTGCCCACCACGGGTATTGAAACCCAATTTCTAGCATTGTAAGTCCTCAGACATACCGCTGTGCCACTGGGGGGGGGGGGGTAATTGTTTTTAGAGCAAAGCCACATTAGGCTATCTTCTGTGTGCACTATGGTGAATCGAGACCCGGATTTTAGCATTGTACGTCCGTAGACTTACCCCTGTCCTACCGGAGACAAAACTTTAATTACATATGACGTTACGAATACACAAGAACAATTTATTTTACCCACAGACAAGTTATTCTGTTATTCTAATCGTTTCTAACGGCAACTAAAAAGATACACAAAGAAAATTCTTTAATGATGGACAACATTTACGTTAACTGAAATGTATACGTAGACACAAATATGGGAATTACCACTCACATTTAATGTATTATATAAGGTAAACTAAAATATCTATTACTTGAAGTAACAAAATACTATTTTACTGATATAAGCGGAACCATCGGGTATTGTCTAATAATTATTAAGATTCTGGTATATATTCTGTGCTTTGCAAAAGCAAGTGTATATATTTCTACAGTTATCAGAATTCAGATACTTTATAATACAACGGAAACTCTATTTTCAGGTAATATCCAATATAAATGTGTAAACAGTTTAGAAGTAGACTAAACAAATGAGGAACGCATTTAATTATGTCATATCTTGGTTACGTCATTAATAATTATACAATAAGATGATCTCGCCATAACTAGTAATAAAAAACTATAAGTATTGGACATTAAGTGGTCAATCTGGATTTGCATTCATTGTGATATGTGAAAAATGTTAGTTTATTTTATAAACTTATACGCATACATTTAAAGTAGTCTGTATTGCTGTGATTATATATTCATATATCATCTTGTCTGAGTCACAGAGTATTTAGTTCAACTTTTTTAGATAACAGCAGCGACTAAATACTTAAGAAAATCCTATAATTCAATTATGAGTTCTGCTTTGTACATTAAATTAAACAGCGGTGGAACAGTATCATTTATATATTACACTCTGTTTATAGGTAAAATAAAAAAAAAAGGTTTATGAGAGACTAAAATTTGTAAATAGCGAGCACTTAGTTCTAGTACAAACCGAACGATGGCGCTCTAGTTAAGACTGTTTCGAGGCTTGAAAAGTTGATAATGGGGATACACAAGTAGTTTATAACTACAGAAATATGTAAGTAATACAGATGTTTTAAAGGAATCAATACATAAAATTGTATTATATAAATAAACATGACATAATATATTGTTGCTAGTTAGCAGGGTTATTACTCATTGTGATGAAGGTTGAAACTACCTTAATTATGTTAGAATAGATAAGATATAGTCATTACCGTTCCTCATCTCCCACCCTCACTTTTTAGACTGGATTGCTTACTTTTAACCTCAACTGTTAATGTTTACCTATTTAACAAATGATATGTTCAGTAACAATTGAGTAATTAATGTAGGCCTGACGCTTTTTAAATAGTAACACCTCAATAATAATGTTTTTGTTTTAACTAAGAAAATGTTTTATTAAGTTTTGCCCTCAAAAGCAAATTGTTTCTCACAGATATATTTAGCATTAGTTTCGTAACAACGATCCTTTTGTCTTTATTTTCAGATAACTAAATAAACAGATAGATGGCACTGAACGTTCTACCAAAGCTCTGATATCACCAGAGTGGATGATCAATTTGAAACAAATACAAATCCAATTAAGGAGGTTGTAAATGATAAGTTGTCTGGGCTTTTCTGGCACTATATCATAAGGGAAAGATGAATATATCCTGAACTAGTATTTATAATCTCTATATTGCTTTTTAACCTGGAAATATCATACATTACACATTTCTAGCCTAAACTTAATCTTAAGCCATCCCAGTGGTTATCAGTGTCAGTATCACCAGCTATTTGCGTTTTAAAATCAGTTTCATATAATTCATAGTAACAATTAAGTTCATATGAAAAACATGGTTCGCATTTTACCAAAATTGATCAAGAATACTGAAACTATTGACAAACGCCTTCTTTTATCTAAATATATCCAAATTCGACTTATTTTCGTGTGCATATTTCATAGTTTTGAAAAAGGTGTAAGGATAATGAACAAAAAAAATCCCTGTCTAAGACCATTTTTTGTAACAGTACATAAAAGATATATGATAAAACGCCATGTACATATATATATGTGTAAGATCTTAGATCAACGAATATCTAAATTAACCAAGTAAGTTCATATTCGGTATACATGGATGACATTATCATCATTGCAGTGTAGCATAATGCTACTTAGTGATATATTGCATGAACGCGTCATCATGCCTTTTGTTTAACATTATACAAGTATAGCTAATCAAGGAAATTATGTACTTTAAACTGAATTAGCTACCGGAGCATATTCAAGCAAATTTCAGCGTAACTCATGTTAATCCATGCATTCACTCCACATCTAAGCTATAATCTTGTAGCGGAGGGAAGAAACCATGCATTGTATAGATTATTACCAATGTATATACTGTTCAACCTGTCCCGAGCATCAAATCAATAGAGTCTCCTTAATGAAAAGTGGATGACATTAGTCACTATAAAGTTATTTAGTTCGTTGTGTCAATGTAACAACGGGATTTTAAGTTTTACTCAGGCTCTTGGATATCTTTTTAATCACATATATATATCAATAAGGAAATTAAAAAGATTTAAATTCGCTTTGGCGAATTAAACAACCTCTATATCTCTATATTCTTTGCTACCAAAATCGCTCTCTCAGGATATTAAAAAAATAAACATCGTTTTTGAAGCTCTGAAATATATAATAAAAAATCTCTAAAGCTTTTTCTCAAGCTATAAAATGTAACGGGCTGAAAAAAAAAGCAGCGTTCATATGAGTTGCAAAAACGAAATCCACGGAGAACAAACTCAACATATTTGTCTTTATTTCTTATCTTGAACAGCAGATTTACGACCGGGAGATAAGAAAAATAGATTTATACAAAATATATATCGCAAATAAAAAATACGTATGTACATATTGAATCCTTGAAAAGTCTGAGTTTTCAGCTGTTTATAAGCATAAATATATTTAAAGAAACAGTTATATAAATTTTTATATCTAAAGGAGAGAAAGCGTGTAATGCAATAGCATTTTCTGATTTTCGATAGCCATTTGTTTACGTCAAAATTAGGCCAAAAACAAGAAGCGTTGTTCATATAAAATATACGAATAAAATTAGAGCACTTAGTACGGAATTAGGAATTTGGAATTTATTCTTCAAGGAAAAGTTTCTGCACAAAAGCGAACCTACACACCAGATCGGATACTTTCCCAACGAGTTCGATTTAGCTTATTTTTACGAATCTTAGATGGGAAGTGTATTATAAACTAAAAATTAAGAGCAGATATAAGTATTGTATATCATTATTAAAATTATGAGGGGGCTTCTTGAGAGAAAGCGAACAAAGAGTAGTATAGCGACTTTTTATGGATCAATAATGTAGTTAATCTTTAATCTAACCCGGATTCTAGCGTTGTAGGTCCGCAAACATACCGCTGTGCCACTAGGGGGGGCTTCTTGATCGAAAGCGAACACAGAGTTGTTAGCGACTTTTCATAAATCAATAATTTAGTTAATCTTTAATCTAACCCGGATTCTAGCGTTGTAGGTCCGCAAACATACCGCTGTGCCACTAGGGGGGGCTTCTTGATCGAAAGCGAACACAGAGTTGTTAGCGATTTTTCATAAATCAATAATTTAGTTAATCTTTAATCTAACCCGGATTCTAGCGTTGTAAGTCCGCAGACATACCGCTGTGCCACTAGGGGGCTACTTGAGAGAGAGCGAACACAGAGTAGTATAGCGACTTTTCATGAATCAATAATTTAGTTAATCTTTAATGTCAGTACAATTTATGGTATGCAGTAGTATGCATAAATTAGAGACCACTTATTTATCAATATATCTTTTAACTTCAAAACATAGTGAGTTCATTGTAGTGTAGATAGTTCCGAAATTCATAATGTCTAAAGGCAAATCTAACGCGTATAAAGCAAATTTAGAGTTAATTTATTTAAATTGTGGTGCAATCACCCTTAGTTGAAATCGCTGCCTGAAGTCGATGAGGAATGCTTTCATCGAGCCCTTTGAGATACTAAATTGGAATTGAATTCTAAGGGTCTTGTATTACTGCCCAGAGTTTTCCTTTTCTTCTTTAGCCTGCTTTTTGTTTTTCTCGATCAAGATAATTCCCAACATACATTCAACAATACTGAGGTTTGGGTTCTGTTTCAAGTAAGGGTCTATTTACCCACAACTGGAGTTAATTTATACTGCATTGGTGATGTCCTGGATTCTGCCTGATATACGCAAATACGTCGTTTAATGGGTGAACATTTCATTTTTCAGGATGATAACTACCCAAAACATACAACGATCGCAGTAAAACGTGTATTAGTAGAAATGAAACCATTGCATGCTTAGTGTGGCTTGCTGCTACATCCACCATGCTTTACTGGATGCCGCATAAAGTTTTCCTTTATTCTCTCAAAACCCTTATGACAAATGTAATGATGTCTATTCGTTTCAGAAATCTCAAAATTTGACACATCTGCCCAAAATACTTTTCTAGATACTGGTTGTTCAACTTATGTGAGTTTTTACAAGTATTATTTTCTTGGGTTTGTTTCCTTTCCGGATCAAAAGTCTTCTTGCTACAATGCACAATTTTAACCATTCTTGGCGCAATTTGTGTCGCACTGTGGAAGGATCAGATCAATTTTAATATCAGGGGTTTCTTGAAGTTCTGCAGCAAGGCAGCTGCTAGATTTATGTTTGTCTCTTCTCCATTTTCTTGTGTTATGGTATATATTTTCTCTTTTTTTAACATCTACCTCTTGTAAAACTTTATCTCTATTCATAATAACGTTACTTTTCAATTCCCCCCCCCCTCTCTTTGGATTTTCTCTGTCTTTCTTTAATTCTTCTATGAATTAAAAATTTCCTTTTATTTTTCATCGTTTTTTCTCTCTTCCGCTCTGTATATAAGTCATTCCAATATTCTATCAGTGCTTCAAAAACCGCTTTATTATCCGCCCTTTCATTAAATAATTTCCAAATTTTCGAGTCAATTTCCGTGAATTTCATCTTCGATTTTCCATTCCATCTTCCAGAGGTTCAATTTAGATCCTCAGCTTTTCTATTTATAATCTTGTTTTAACTTGCTTTTCTTCATTTGATATAGCTTCATTAACATTTTCAAGAAATTTGAGAGATGGTAATAGGGAATCCTCTAGAACTGCATTTTACCAAAGTTTACTTAATTTTTCAACTTTCAAGCTTCTCCAAAATGTAAATTTTCTTTCTTTCAAAAAAATCTCTTATAGTACACAAAATACCTTGGAATTATTTTTATTTTTCATCTACCGTTTCCTGGAGATTATAATTTCTTTCAGAAAATGTATTTTCTGCCTGAGACCCTTCCAGTAAAACCTTTAATGTTTCTTTCTGTTAATTATGATTTTTGTCATGATTTCCATTAATTCTTCTTCTTTTTTGCATTCATTTATCAACACTTCAACTTCATTTCTCTAAGAAATCCTCAAACATTTTTTCCACTTTTATAATTAAATATTTAAATTTAATTTCTTCTTTATCGTTTTGAGGCATCTTTTCAACTAATTCTATCTTTGAATCTGATCTAGCTTTTAAATGTTATTTGAATTAAACTAACAAGTTTTATAGATATACCCAAAACACCAGTAAAATTTACTTTAAATAGATAGTAATAAGAATGCAGAAGTAACTGGTTGTGTAAAGTCAGTAGGATTTGTGAAACCGTGAAAGCTATTATTAAGACTTACAGTAAAGACGATAAAGTAATTAAGAGGTATAATATTATGGAATAAATAAATTATATTTCTATATTAACAAGAGTAAATATAATTAGAATAAGATTTTAATTTAAAAAGGAAAGTATATTAGATAAACTTTAACTAATTTTATTTATTTTCGAGCATTTTTAATAAACTTAATTTATGTATGGAGTGTATTATGTGTTTTTACACTTGGAAAAATATATGTATTTAATTTAGATTATTAATATTAAAAACAGATTTGAATGTTTATGTTATATATTCTCAGAAAAATTATATCCTGAAGAGCGACCTTTCAAGTCACGAAACAGATTGAAGAAATTAATAAAGGAATAAAAACAGAATAGTCTGATATTCCACTGTTTTATTGTTCGTATCCACAGGTGAATGTTATTGGTGTTTTGGTTATATACGTATTTGTAAATACATTTAAATGTATATATCGTATTTAGCTTGCCTTTACACATGTTGCAATCGTTTTCTTTTCATCCATTTTAAGTATCTTTTCGCTTCGTTTTGTATATCGATCTTGCCAAAAGGCCCTTCGTTATATGTATGTGCTCTTTGTGCAGCCACTTATATAACGTAGTTAAATCATTGCATTTTGCATGGTATATTGCATTATGACTAGTCATTCAATTACTATTATTTTTTATTTTCTATCTATTTATGCTTGAATAATCCTTTTAATATTCATTCTTGGATCATACTTCTTAATTTGGTTTTAGGTACTTTTCATATTATTTCAGTTGTTGCAATGCTGTTTGCCTTATTACTGTTGCATTTACTCTTAACTATTCATTGTAGTATTACTATGCTAGGTGTGATGGTCAACTGTTCTTTTAGATTAAATTAGGATAGGTGTATGTGTTAAGTTGTGGTGTTTCTATGTTAAAGAATACATTACCATTATTGTAATGTAAATTTATATATTTCTGTTATTGGTTTTGTAAGGGTTTATTGTTATCATTATGCTGCTGATTGCAGGTTTGTATTATTGAGTTTATAAGAAGCGAATTAACAAATTTAGGTTTTTTTTCTACCTTCTCTTGAACTGCTTCGCATTCTATGATGATGTAAAGTGTGTTTCATTATGCTCTACTTCGTGCTTGTTGCAAACCAATATAGGCAGCTACATTGTATTGTAATTAGCTGCCTGCTTTTAGTTTTACAGTACCGTATTTTATTATTTGTAGCGTTTGGTTACAATGTATGACAGTTAAGTACCTTTCTGTTGTTTCAAAGGGTTTTATTTTGCCATTTTATGTTTTATGAGCTTGTGACAGATGAATAGTTCGTAATAAGTGTCATCTGCTCTGCGACACATGTTCATATTGCGCTATAAAGTTATGTAGCGACGTCACATAAGACTGTGTTTGTGCTGTCCGTCCATGGGAGTAAAGTTTGTTTGGAGACAATAGGCTCGCACTTTGAGATTTTGATTCATTTTCTATTTTTAAATTAAGGTGGTCCTGAAAGTAGACCTTACGCAAGGGCAAAAAGTGATGTAGTAGGTTTATATGTACATCTCATATATAATATTATTTCTCACACATAATCTATACTTGTAGAAGCTCTTGTGCCGGGGGTAGCCTTGTGGTTTGGCGTACTAGACTGTGAATCCCAGTTTCCATTGTTCGTTATCGATTGACGAAAAAACGTGAATTACACTTTGGGTATGTCGGTACGTTATAAGAGTAACGGTCAACTCACATTACTTGGTTAGACAAGAGTAATTCAAGTGTAGGTGATGGGTGCTGTTGCCTTCTCTCTAGGCTGTCTATTAAACGTTATGTACAATTGTGTACAGATAATCAAACAAAAGGTTCTGTTTTATTTATTGGAACATCTAGACCTTTCAGAGGGGTATAGCTTTTATTGAAAGCAAAACAATGATTTCTGCAAAGCTATAGGGTCATTGCTTGTACATTAAATAATCGTTACCTGTTTTACAGTTATCACAAGTTGGATGGGAAGTCAGCGCTTTCTGGTTAACGACCATTTAATTTGATTGAACTTTCAATAGAATTAAATTTCTGCTGGTCTGATATTTTCTATCTTTCCAAATGTAGTGTTCTCCATGTAATCTTCTGTCACTGGTTGTTGTTCCTGGTCTGTGAATTGTAAGACTTCACTGTTCGCGTCCCGTTGCCGAAAAAATGCACTTTAAAGTTTGTGGATGCGTTATAAGAATGATTGTGAAATCCCACTATTTGGACAGATAATAGTTGCCCAAGATTGGGTGGTGAGTGCTATTGAATAGCTAACTTTCCCCTGTTCTATCAGATCACATTAAGAAAGGGTATGTTTGGTTAGATTTGTGACTAAAACTATCGGCTGGTTAATTATACTTAATCAAAACTACCTCAGCGTTATGTTGAGACCATGTTGATATTGCGGCAAAGGATGGGCCGTTCCAATATTAGATGAGGACTTACACTGTAAGGAAATCTCGTACATGAATTAACCGTTATTGTTCAATGTTAAAAAAACATTTTTTAAGTATGATTAAAACATTAAAATAACGTGAAAAATACTATAAAAATAAATACATACTTTAATTTTACTGAAATTATCCGTAAATTTAACGGTGAATTACTATGAATTTAACAGAAAGAACCGTGAATTAGTATAAAGTTCTGATATTAATATTAATATTACACTGTGCCCGGCATGGCCAGGTGGTTAGGGCGCTCGACTCGTAATCTGAGGGTCGCGATTTCGAATCCTCATCACACTAAACATGCTCGCCCTTT
>NW_013665629.1:42449-46152 GCF_000517525.1 Limulus polyphemus
AACACTATTACCAAGAATAAAACGTGAAAGTTGATATGGAAACGCTCTAAAAGTAACAAAGAGCTCTTGTTGTTGTTTGTTAAATTGATAGGAGTATATACCACATACATGACCAGCATTTTAACCTAGAATGAATTGTTATGTTTGGCTCAAGTATATAATACAAGTATGAAACACTATTACCAAGAATAAAACGTGAAAGTTGATATGGAAATGCACTAAATGTAACAAAGAGCTCTTGTTGTTGTTGTTTGTTAAATTGATAGGAGTATATACTACATATATGACCAGCATTTTAACCTAGAATGAATTGTTATGTTTGGCTCAAGTATATAATACAAGTATGAAACATTATTACTAAGAATAAAACGTGAAATTGGATGTGGAAACGGACTAAATGTAACAAAGAGCTCTTGCTGCTGTTTGCTGAATTTCGCGGAAAGCCACTCGAGGGCTATCTGCACTAGCCTTCTCTACCTTTGAAGTGATGGACCAGCATCACCCACCGCCAGCTCTTGGACTATTTTAGTTGGCCCTCAGATTATAATGTCCCCACGGCTTTAAGGGCGATCATGTTCGGGGACAGGATTCAATCCCACGACCTGCATATGGCAAGTCGAGCGTTCATACCACCAGGCGATGTCAGGCCTCAAACAGCTGTTACATTGAATAAATTGTGATGTCGTTTACAATGTATGTTACATTTATCACCAGAGTTTTATTATTTGGAATAATTTGTGGTGGTTATTACATTCAGCATGTTTGAAGTTTTGGAAATTACAAACGATTTACTTTCACTCAATATTTTATTATATATATATAATAATGTTGGGCTATTTCTGTTGTGATTACGCATTTAGTAGTTTGCATTACGTGGTTAAACAGCCTCTCAATTCAACATGAACAAGACATCCGTTTTGATATCTACATTATTTATTATGAACGAACGAGGTGAGGAATTCAGTACCAACTGAAATTACAGTGTAGATCCTCAATAACTGTGATTGATATTGATTCTAGATTAACACATAGATTTGAAATAAGAATCAATAGTAGCAGAAATGGGAAATGAAAGGGAACGAGGGGCTAAGTTAGTTTTATATAACGTTGATTTGCTGGAAGGTTTGATAAACTCTGCCAACGGTTGATAAAGTGCGAAGAGCTTTTATGCTACACATTATGAGGAATGATGAATGAATAAGACCAATTAAATAACATTGAACATATAGAGAAATATATTCTTAATTTCCATATACATATAGCTCCGAAAACTAGCAGCAACATAGGATCTGAAGACGGGATTTGTAAATTTATGTGGTAATTACATACATTAATATATTGTACAATGTGCGAGTATCTGCATATTTCACGAGGGTTTTACGCTAATATTTCTCTACCGTAATTTGACAAGTAAGTCCATTTAGTTAGATTTATTCAAAAAATTATTAGCAGTTTCATTAAAACGTTTAAAAACAAACCTAGTCATGTTGAAGTATATATTGTGTTCATACAGGAAGGTTTGGATGAAATGGCGTGATAATGTTCTGCGTTTCTGAGCAGCATAATAGAGATTCTTATATAATTACATCTTTGTATAAAGTACCCCTAATAAAGTAAAGTTTTTGTTTTATCTAACGTATTTGGTCATAGACTGACAGGCTCGAAATGAAGTCAGTATTTAGTAACTACTACAGATTTATATAATTCCTGATCCTTTGTTTTGATTTAGCATTGGTCCACCCTATTAATGATTCAGGGTCTTATGGCAATTGTGTGGCTCTTCAGTAATTAAGGAATTCTATCTATTCGTTGCAGCGAATTAAATGAGGATTGGACTTCAAATACACGTAAAATTATCTCAGGAAAGAGTTTCGCTTCGTTTATTTGGCATCCAAACAACAGGGCAACGTAGCACATACAGAAAGCCCAATACAGAATGTAACTCAGCATTTTGTTCATTTGTAGTTGAGCACAAAGCTATAGAATGGGCTATCTGTGCTCTTCCTACCACGAGTATCGAAACCCGGTTTCTAGCGTTGTAAGTCCGCAGACATACAGTTGTGCCACTGGGGGGGGGGGGGGCGAACTCATCATTTAGCGCTCTGTGATTTGTCTATGATTATACAGAGATATCAATGTTTCGTTCCGATCTGAAAAAGGAGGAACAATTTTTCTTTTATTAAGAAGATACAATTTAATTTGAAAAAAATGAGTATGAGTTATTTGAAATTGTAGGATTTTCGGGCATTTGCAACATAGTTTTACTTTTATTAATCTACAAGTTTTCGATTTCTTTTTCAATAGAATAATTATTAAATTTGTAGAATTGTCGTTAGATAAAAACACCATCATCTTGGAAATGTCCAAAAAGTTTATATTTTATTGTTAAAAATCTATAGCGTCAAGTTAAGAATATATATACAAATTTAAATGGTGGTTAGGCTGCTCGACTCGCAATCTGCGGGTCAGGTGTTCAGCCGGGGGGGGGGGGGCGTTATAACTTAATGGTCAATTCCACTATCGTTATTTAAAGAATAGCCCATGAATTAGAGGTAGGTGGTGTTACTAGCTGCCTTCTCTTTAGTGTATCACGGCTAAATTAGGGATGGTTAGGGTAGGTAATCCTCAAGGGGCTTTATGCGAAATTCAAACCAAACCATACTAATTATTTACTGTTTTATCAAAAGACTCATGGTGACCAATATGACTAAATGACATAAATGTAATGTAACTTTTTCTAGATTGGTCTTCAAAATATATCCATATAAATATTACCATCTCTAGTAATATTTAAAACTGGATACGATCCATGACCAAAATCACTTGGACAAACTTAGACACATGTGATTTATACATAACATTTGTTTCACATGATGTTCGATGACAGATGTTTTCACTGATCAGCTTTTATGAACAAGAAATAAAACAAGTGTTAGTCATCCAGTTATTCAGGCTTTAAACGGGACAGTTATTGAGTAACGAAATTATAACTCTTTATTAAGTTACATGATAAATGAGTGGATACAGTTCATTACACCATACCATTACAGTGTGTAATTTAATTTAGTTTATTCCCAAAGTAAATATAAAGCACGTAAACAATGAAATATATTTTGCTTGTTAAACATGAAACATGTTATGTGGTCTTCTAATTTATACCCATTGTGTGTTTTAATAAGTAGTGTAATACAATTATAATAATAATAATAAATATAGACATGACAGTATTACAGATATAAACACACAGACTTACCGTTAAGCCATAGAGGGCCGCTTACTATGAGATGTACTACAACTGCGTTTGAATATACGATGAAATGGCTTTTTGGAGTAATCATTTCCTTCAAACAACAACTGTTATGGTATGGACGCCTTTTCAAAGCTGGCGAAGCATGATTATGATTAATTATACTTGTCATACGACATTAGTAATAGGCTTACTACATTTTTAACACTTCATTCTATTTCTAGTACCTTATGGATTTTCAAAAATTAGAATAGTGTACACTAATAGTATTTCATCCGCAACGAATGGCTTATATAAATAGTGTTCCGACCACCACTGCCTTTGTTGTGTTCCAGCAACCTGATGAACTTTGAATTGAGCGAAACGCTTCGTCGGCAATGAATATGGTTGAAATACTATCATTATATATATTCTTCTAATTAATGAAAACCTCTAGTTATTTTTATGTTTTTTCCT
>NW_013665629.1:46166-49473 GCF_000517525.1 Limulus polyphemus
TAAGGGATTAGGTTAAGAATGAAGTGTTAAAAGATATAATAGGCCTAATACAAATGTAGTTTGACACAAGTATAATTAATGACTTCCTTCTAATTTTTCTTAGACGAAACATAGAATTGCTATGAATTGCATTCACGAGTTTTTATTTGAACTGACTTATCACAGTTAACTGAAAAAATCTGGCTGTGATATTGAAAAAATTCTGTTTGACTAACAAAATGCTGACTCAGCAAGTTTTGTTTGAAAATAAAATATTGCATTTTTAACATTCATTCAAAGAAAATAACAGTAGTGTAATTTAGATTGTTGTTGTTGTCAGAAATTGTATAAACCACATTGTTTTAGATCAGAGGAATAAATAATGCTCTCTATGTAAACCACTATTATTCACTATGAAATTTTACATTGGAGAGCAGTTTCACTATAGAGTTTAGATTATCATCCATTAGATGTAAATCTAGATTTTCAAAGATCATCATTATGGACCACCTGTCCACTTTGTGAAAATGACCACCACACTTAATGCGCATAAACATAAGCACAACCTTTACTCTCCTTGAATTAGAACAATCACGTGCGCGGTGAAGGGTTAATGAATTTTCTTTCTTTAAAAAATATGATTAACATTAACACTAAAAAATAAAGCTATGTTATCTACTATTCAGTAAACGAGTAAAGTTTTCTTTCTTATTTCTTGCAAATTTTGACTATGAATTTTTTTTTACATAAAATGTATTCTGTGCCCATTTTAATTTTTCTTTTTTTGTACTTTCTCTTTCAACGCTCCTGGTCGTTCAGCAATAAGTCTAAGGGCTTGTAAACGCTAAAAATCGAGTATCGATACAAGCAGTTGGCACAACGCATGTATTCCACTGTGCAGCTTTATTCTTCACACAAAACATATGTCCACTGGATGGTAAACGGTAAGCTTACGGACTTACAACGCTTAAATATGGGGTTCGATTTCCCGCAGTGGTCAGAGAGCAGATAGTCCATTCTCTAGCTTTGGGCTAATAAAACAACAACAACAACAATCTCTTTCAACTGGTAGTTTCTCACCTTCATTCGGGAAAAACAATAATAATTCGGAACGGTACCATTTTTAGAGTTCTCTGCACGTTTTATAACTCGGATTGAAAATATGACTTATTTGGTGTAAATAAATTAAAAATTAATTACTTATATCGATAAAATTTTCAATTTGAAAGCTGAGTGATATTTTAAGATTAAAGTTTTAGTGTTTTAAGCCTCGAGTTATTTTATACTATGCCATACACTCTTTGGTTAGAGTACTGGGCTCCCTTCCTCAAGACGGGCATTGAATTGTTTGAAAAGACTCAGAGAAAAGTCACAATGATGATACCTGGGATTGTCCTATGGAGAAACTAAAATCTCTAAACTTGTTTTTTCTGGAGAGAAGAAGGGTCAGAGAGGATTTGATTGAAGTGTTTAAGATTATCAAGGGTATTGATAATACAGATCCATCCAACTTTTTTTGTGTCTGTGTGTTTAGCAGGGAAACAATAAGACAAGGGGTCATAAATTCAATTTTTGGCAACGTAGAAACTGTCTGCAGTTTAGACAGTATTACTTTTCAAGTAGGGTGGCTGGCTTTTGGAATGAGCTGCCCTTAAGGGTTGTGGAGGCAGAAAATTTAACTGAGTTCAAGAAAAGATTGGATAAATACATTAGTAGTGAGGGGTGGTCATAGTTGGGAGCTGGGTCATTCTTGATGGGCTAATAAGCTCCTTTTTGTCCGTTTAAAATTTTATGAATTTATGAAGAAATTATCAGACCATCCGATTTTTATTACCTTGATATTGATTTTTTTATTCTTTAAATTAACAAAATGGCGGAAAAAATAGTTATTTTTATGTTTTTTCCTAGTAGATAATTCTAGCGTAAAATTATTCCCTAACGAGTCAGTACCATATGACGTTAGACCCGGATTAGCTCGGACTTGTTGCACATAACCAAATTAAATGCGTTAAAATTAAATTTTTAGAGCTATTTCTACGTTATGTCTCTGAAAACAAGAAATAAATTAAATTTAGTGGGTCGGATATTCTCTCAAAGTTACACAAGGAATAACTGCAGTCGTCATCTCCAGTTTTGAACTTATAGGCAAGAGGGAAGGCAGATAGCCAATAGAACCCACCATCAACATTTGGTCATTTTAATTAAATAGTGGGATTTGATTGTTATCCCTATAATACAACCCTGGTAATGGGATGTGAACCATTGACTCTCGGATTCACAGCCCAGTGTATTAATTACTGTCTTTGACTGAATAGTTGAGAATATTACTTGTTAGACAATTCTGTTCAACCAAACCCCAAGTGGCACAGTGGAATGTCTGCGGGCTTACAACGCTAGAAACCGGGTTTTGATACCCATGGTGAGCAGAGTACAGACAGCTAATTGTGTAGCTTTGTGCTTAACTTTAAACTTGCTCGACCAACAAAAGCACTATAATGTAGTAAACTACGTCCTAAATAGACAGACTACAGGGTTACAGATTTGAGTGTATTATATTAAAATGATTTTAAATATGCAAATTAGCAGTAACGTGACAATTACATTCGATATAAATCTGCAATGGAATGGAATGTATCAGAACTAAATTTAGAAAATGTTCTGCGCTCTGAGTGTAGTATGGTGGCACTGCAAATTGTTCATTTTTGGTTAAGGTATATATATAATAGCACATTTCGATACAAAATATTCATATACTCAAGTCACAAAGATCTGTTTATATTCAAGATATAAAATTTGCAAGATGTAGATATTCCTTACACTTAATGGAATTGAAAACAAAGGAATATGGATCACCATGTGTGTTACGGATGTATTATTATATATATTTGTTTTAATATCGATGTTTGCTTAAATTAAATTTATATTTAGAAATGTATATAACTTATACTGTTAAATATGTATTGCAAAACTCCCGCCTATTCTCTAAAGTTGTAGAAGATTCTCGAGTATAAGAATCAACAATATATGTGTGTACGTAAACGCTAGTGTTAGCGTCAGCATTGTTACGTAAAACTGAAATTTCGAGAAACTCTCCACACGCCTATAAATGTAAGCAACGCGATGCACCAAAAAAATAGTGTATATTATTGGTTTGCTATAGTTGGTGTGCTATGCACTTTGGAAGCTATATCTGTGATTGTTATAACGCTTATTAATCGGGACACTTCAGATATTTGACCAGGAGCATTCATAGACTTCGAACATTATAAACCATTTACCTCCAGTGGATTCACATCGGACATTAGTTCTTTTATGAAAACATTACCTA
>NW_013665629.1:50340-57617 GCF_000517525.1 Limulus polyphemus
GTGTGTATCAGTCTTGTTGGCAAATATCATAAATTGTATACATATCGGCAGTTATTTAACAACTAAATCCAAAATACAATTTAACTCAGTCTCGGACCATTCGAAATTGTAATACGTAACATGCATTACCAGAATCATTCAGGAAGAAATATCTGCAATTAGTCGTATAACCTAACTGTAGTAAGCATAGTTCAAAGTCGTGTAACAGGTGAGAACTCATGAATACAATGGTCAGTGGCAAAAGCTGTCCAGTGCCCTAAGCAAAAGTACGCACCATAATCAAGAAGGATCTCCGTCTGTAAACGAGACCAACATAGTATGGGATGGGTTCTCCAGGATAAGTCCTTCATCTATGCAAAGATATATTGGTCAAGTCGCCGGAAGCACTGGGAAACCGCTATCCTCTAACACAAGACGGATTATGTGGCGAGGCGTGGAGTGAAAGCCTTAAGATACAGCCTTTTGCAACGGAAAATAAATTGCAAGGATAATTTCAAGCTACACGATTGTCAGGTAGAATAGGACTGGATGTGGTAACATCAAATGTATCGACGTGCTGAAGCCCCAGAATTGTTTTAGTATAACATACTAAACACTATGTTTATTACATACATTTGGTCTTTTGACAATTTGACAATTCAGGACTGCTGCAACAGGATGTACTCTCATGAACTACATGTACATGTTATTCTGATGCGGTATAAATACATAAAAGCGAATCAAACTTTTTCTGTTATATTTTAAAATAGAACCAGTTAACATTTTTCCAAGTTCTACTGTAAATCTTCAGAAGGATATAGTTTCCTTCATTAGTTAGCATTTTGTTAGATTACGAAGTTATCGACATTTGGTAACTTATTCTGAAGTGTATTTGTGTTTATATGATGATGTAACAGAAATATGTTGCAAAATAAAAACTTTTAGAAGTTCCAAATACTATTAATCAGTGGTGAAAATAAAAAGATAGCAAACCACCGAATTTACAATGGGTTTTTGAAATGATATATTACGTATTGTTGGAAAAATAATTCTCCATTTCTGGCGCTTGATGAAAGATGTATATAGTTTTAGATTTTGACTTTTTTTAAAGTTCCAAATGCATATTTCTATACTCTCTCTGAATATAACAATGAATATTTCTACATGACAAATAATTTATTGAAATTCTTCATAGAAAATGAGAAAAAATAAAATTACTAATTATACGAGGAAAAAAGTATACATTTAAAGGAATCGTATAACTTTCAATTAGTTTAGTAAAAATCACTTAATTGAATAAAGTGTTTTTGGTGTAAACTAATTAACAATAATAAAACAAGCGTATCGGAACATTATGACGTAAATTGCAAGAGATTTGAACAAAATGCTATAGTTACTTTTTACAATAGATGGCGCGCACAAAGCTTTGTTTGTTAATTTGTTGCAAAGAGCAGATTTACACAATTGGCTGTCTGTGGTATACCCACCACGGGTATCGAAACCCGATTTTCAGCATCATAAGTCCTCAAATTTATCGCTGAGCCACTGGAGAAGACACATAAAACTGTTGTTGTCGTGCAAAGCTACATAATTGGTTATATGAGCTCTGTCTACCGCAGGAACCGAAACCCACATTTTAGAGTTGTAAGTTAGTAAAGTTGCCACAAACACAAAGGAGCACCAAACAAAGCAAAATAAACTACTGGTTTTCTTTTTTTAGTAATTCAGGATCCCAATTAGCTGTTAACGTTTTAATTGAAATGTTTTAAAGATATATTAAACTAAAATAAATTTAACTGCAACATAATTATAAAATTGGGTAAGAGTTTTTAAAATAAAAACGTATTTTTACATAACTGGCGGTGGTTTTCTTTTTCTTACAGAGCCTAACATTTTACGAAATATTTATGGCAAGCTGAAAAATGTCTATTCTGAAGAATAATGAAATTTGAATAGTAATGCTTTTCTGGCTATCATTTACTTTTCGGCTACGTTGAAATATTACATACATTTACAAATAAGTATGTTTTCATGCAGGGTCTAAAATTGATTGTTGTTTTTTTTAGAACATTTAAACTGAGATGTGCTCTTTCCACAACCATAAACTTTGGTGTGATTTATAAAATGAATTTATTGAAGTCAGTTCAAAAAATTTAATTTGAGACAGATATCGATCTACATAAACAGTTTGAGCTAGAAAATTAAATTAGGTTCTCTACTACAGAATACTTGTGACATTTACCACATGTGTTTGTATCGCGAAGACTAAACAAGCAATAAAGTTCAAAATATTCATTTTAAATTCACTTGCATTCCTTTAACTGAAAATTAAAATGGAAACACATCATGCCTGTTATAGACAGAGTTCTTCATATCAGTAAGTATAATGTTTAAGTGAAAAATCACATTTTTCTACAAAATTCCTTTGTAAGAAAAAATAAAGAGGCATTGAATTATATTTAATCAAACCGCAGAAGCCTATTTGCACAAGACATCATCAGCCAAAACGAGATCTGCTAATGGATGGCTCTCATCCAAATTTCTGTTATTAAAAAAAATGAGAGAGAGAGAGCAAATAGTGTTGCGAAATAAAGAAAATGAAAATAACGATTAAACATGAAAACATTGATATTACTTTATTTCTTCTGATTACTTTGTACTGAGCTTTGAAAACACAAAGATATATAAATTTCAATTATATTTTATATCATTTTAAAGTCCTGGCAGAGTCTGGTGGCAAGGGCTCTCTACTCGCAGTCAGAGAGTCACGGGTTCGAATCCGTCCCTCCGATGTGCTCGCCTTCTCAGTCGTGGGAGGTAATAATCTGACAGTCAATCCTACTTTTCGTTGGTAAAAGGTAACCCAACAGTTGGTGGTGCCCTCTCTCTAGTCTATAACTTCAGAATTAGGGATAGCTGGTGCTGGTATCCGTCGAGTAACTTTGCACGAAATTCAACAAAGCACAATACTAGTTGAAGAATCCACATACCTGCAAAACAAACAATTTCGTGTAGGTTTAATTAATAACTGCTAAACTATAAGTCATTTTGATAGTACATACATTAGGATTTCTTTGCCTGTTCTTCTTTGGTGAACTGGCAATAAATGTTTACATTCTTTGAAATTAGATAAGACTTGAGGTTACGGTCAATAGTATGGATGGTTTAGTAATAACTGTTTTCCGGATCGTAAATGTGTTTTTTATTCTGCAAGGTTCTACAATTGAAGAAAATCAATTGCAGCTTTATTATGCTTGACACTTGATTTCCAGGTCTCGACTGTTGATTATACAGGTTGACTATAAAGCAAAACCCCGTATTTATAATAATTGTATCTTAAGATATATTTGTCGTAGGAGAACAGTATTTCATCAGAAACATTTGAAAATAATAAATTAAAATTTGGAAAGGCTTGGACGTGGTACAGCGTGCTTCAACAACATATCAAGCTGACTATCTACATCTTTTTCCACTAAAATTGCTTTAATTTTTTTATTTTATTTTTTTTTCAATAATACGAGATTGTTGATTTGAAAAAAAAAATGCATGTAAATGTATAGAATATTTCGAAGATCAAGAAACAATGTAGAGAACAGAAGATGCTTACTAAGGCGACATCTAGGGATAGGTTTGGTATGCTGATTGAGAATGGCGAAATGTATACTGAACACCTTCTGCAGTATTTTTTGAAACATCTCATGACACGCCTAAATTTTTATTAATAAAGTCTAATAGTCTCAATGTGCTTCCGAGAAAATTTAGTTTCTTTAGAAGAACTAGTTTTTAAGATATTTTCATTCATGATAAGGAATTTTCTTCATAAACATCCTACGGATTCATGATTTGCCAATTTTGCCTTCATAATGTTTCTCACATGTTGTTAGAAAAGCCAACGGTAACTCAATAGCTCTTGGAGGTAACAAAATGATTTGATATTATGCTAAATAATGAAATAAAACTCTTCCACGCTGAAGATTTACAGTAGAACTTGAAAATTTGTTTGACTGTTTCTCTCTCTAATTTTACAGTGTAACAGGAAATGGTTGATCCGCTATGGTTTGAATTTGTACTACAAACAGAAAACACCTAACCTTTCTTCGCTAAGACATAAGACGAAGTATTTCGAAACAATTTTTTTCCAACTGTGAAATATTCAAGTGAAGCCTTCTAGAAGACTAAATTTTAGCTTAAGCCTTATTGTATTCTGAAGCTTATTATATTCAAACAGCAAGTTCAGAACTCAGTTACATGTTTCGTATGTATTTACATAAAAAAAATGGAATTATCTATTTCACGCTCGTAGGCGTCATTTGATACCTTTTTATATTGATACGATTATTTTAGTTTTTATTTCTGTTTGTCAGCTTTTTTTGCCAATTTTGTAATTAATATTTGATCGTTAAAGTTATTGATAGATATACTTTCTTCTGTCAAATAATTCCAGCAGTTAAGCAGACAAATCTACTAATTTCCCTTTCACCTACGAGTATGTATAAAGGTGTTCCTAAAGATACTTAGAAAAGAAGCCTAACATGTGTAATCAACTTTCTTTGGCATGTTCTCAATAAGGCGATTCGGCCCGGCATGGCAAGAAGATTAGGGCGCTCGACTCGCAATCTGAGGGTCGCGGGTTCGAATCCCCGTCCCCTTTCAGCCGTGAGGACGTTCTAATGTGACGGTCAGTCCCACTATTCGTTGGTAAAAGAGTAGCCCAAGAGTTGGTGGTGGGTGGTGATGACTAGCTGCCTTCCCTCTAGTCTTACACTGCTAAATTAGGAACGGCTAGCGCAGATAGCCCACGTGTAGCTTTGCACGAAATTCAAAACAAACAAACAAAAGCAAGACGATTTTAGACATTTTATTAGGAAATCCTTCGTAATGCAAATATAAAGAGATGAAGTACCTTCACCATTCAGAAACGCTTTTTCTAGAATGTAGTTTTGTATAATGTGTACTTTAAGCCATAGACGCTACCAAAAAAACAACAGTATTATTCCGTATTGATATATAATTACTTGTATGAAATTATATTTGTTTATAAAGTAATGCAAATATTAATATATACTTAATTTACTTAAAGAATGACTACATGTTTGAAGGTAACTGCATGACCGTTTTTCTCTTCATAATTTCAATAGTTCTGGTGTAAAAATAATTTGTTCTTTTTTTACTCACACGAAATAAAAATATAGAAGAAGCTATGGAGTCGTGAAACAATCACAGAACTATGCTGAACCTATTATTTAAAGTGTAATGCAAGAGTTACTAAGGTTTAATGTGATCCCACATTGCATGTTTCTTTTGTGGAGCATTACATTCACTTGTGTATTCCTTTTAAACTTATTGTTTTTCTCTGTGCAAAGCTGAAAACATAAAAGATAATATCAAACTTTTTCCCCTAAGTTACTAGTGAAATATTTGACATTAAAAATAAATTGTTGGGATTGGAAGGTGTAAGTAACGTGATATCATTTTGACCACAATTCTCAATCAAGTTTAATATCTAAAAACAATTTTTTTTTGGGGGGGGGGAAGAAACTCACAGAATATTTAGATTGTATTTTTTTTTAGTCAAACAGCATGTAACAGCAACTATCAATTCATTTACAATTACTCAAAAGTTTGATTGAAATAATTATATTCAACGGACTTAAGAAACGATCATACATAAAATGTAAAGTAGATAAATTAATAAGAAATAGTAAGAAAACTTAACTCTTTATTCAAGTCTAATGAACTGGGTTTAGCCTTCTAGACAAAACCCCCTTACTTTGAATACAACATCATGTATGACAAAACAAGTAACTACATCGATCGGTCTGCCAAAGAAGTTTCCAACTGTTAAATGCCATTTTTCCCATGAATGATGGCCATAGAAATTAGCATTTGAGTATTGACGCAGAAACCGGGAAATAATAAAGGAAAATAAATATATTTTTACCAAAATAAAATCGTCAATTCAAATTGCTCAGCAGAGGTTATTATACAGATGAAATGAATGGAATTCTTAAAGATGAATCTGTGGTATTTGTAATTATTATAAAAACAGTGTGTATTAATCATAGTAATAATTTTGATAGCTATAATCATAAAAAAGAATTAAGCGAAAAAATCTTGAATCAACACTACACCTAAATGTCAAGTATTAACTTGACGTTGCAGTACCTGTCATGAACTAAATACAGTATTAGTTCTAATTTTTCATTAAAGCTGAAAGGTGTATTTAGACAAGTGTTTTTCTTTCTTTTAGTGGTACGGTAAAAGAAATGATCGTTGTGTAATTGCTCTATACTGCAGAGTATCCTCAATGATAGTGGAAAAAGCAATATCCCCTTAGTTAGACGAAATCAAAATACTGTACTGAAAGTAATCCACGGTACTAAGAACTTTGATTTATAGAAATATCATATTGTTTCTCCATTGATTTAATGTATGACATTATGGTATTAGTCAGTGATACAACTTGATTAAAAGCCTCATTCATATGAATATTTCACTTGCACGTTTTTATTTTGTTTCTGCTTGAAAGCTTTGTTTTGACGTTTTATTTCCTTCAAGCAAATAGTTGTCTTTCGAATGTTTGATTAGAGTATTGCCATTCAGTGCCATTTAAGAAATACTAGTTGACGTACTCGTTCAACGTTCAGAGAAGATATAGGAACCCCTTGAGAATGATATAGGGGTGTCAGATCCGAACGCCGACCCCCCATGTCACTTCTTGGAGGGCCTAAGGGTACACGCTGGGTTTGGTGACAGATGTTTCAAATGTTCGCCTATTATAAGAGAACAAACACACAAACGTTTGTCTAATAATGGTTTAGAGTAGCGATACTTCACTCAGAAATTCACAAGACCGTGAAAAATTAAATAGTTAAAACACAACTTTTACTTTGTATAAATATAGTATTATACTTCTCATGCATATTGAATTACTAAAACCATAAACGACAGCTGAAATAATATTCCAATAAATTTAAGTACTTCAAACATAACATTTTATAATAATTGGCCACGTAACTTTAGTAAAACGGTTTTACATTATGATGATATTATTATATTTTATCATTTATAAGAATGCATTTTTCTTATAAATTCGGGGTTATTTTTATATTCAAATATTAATATCAAGGAAATGCTATAACAAAACCATGAATATCTTGACGTGTGTTTCAGTGTATTCATTCAATTGAAAAGAGGTATTTCAATTTCTGAAATGAATTGTTTGTTAGTTATCTCACAAGGTAAATATGCACTACCGGCACCTGTGTTTAATTTTTTAAAATTATAATAAATAATTA
>NW_013665629.1:57827-74622 GCF_000517525.1 Limulus polyphemus
GCACGGCTTCCATTTTACTAAGTAAGTTACTCCTGAGGATGACGCAGATCACGTCGAAACATATACGTAGAGTGATATTTCTATGTTAAAGTGGAAGCCGTACGGCCTCGATAAAGTTTTTATTGTGTAAATACAAAAAGGTTTTTTTAGTTGTTTATTATAATTTAAAAAATATCACAAGGTAGTATGTGATGAAACTAAGCATCTATTGGAACAGCTAAGTATACAAATGGAGAAGATAAAGTCTTGTATATTTCCCTCGTTTTTCTTTATCCTCAAGGGACTAAAACTAATTCAGTTACATTAGAAGACATATATAAGGATTTCCTGTAGCGATTCAACAGAGTACTGTAACACCTAACATATCATTCATTTTCTACAAAGAAAAGTAATATTTGTCTTATTTCTATCATTGAAAATGATTCCTTTTAACATTTAATTACGGTTCTGGAGGCGTAATGTAAAATCAATTCAGCAAGTTTCTGTGCTATGTAGTCATTATGCTGTGCCGATATGGTCTGGTGTTGCTGCAATGTAAAATGAAAGATATACATGGATATAAAGTATAATTATTTAGTTTTAAATTATGATCACAACAAAAAGTAAATTAAGAGTAAATCAATATTTTTCTAAGATACAAGAGGATTGTAATACAATAAGTCCAACGAGGAGTAAAAAGCCCTCACAATATATTAATTATAGGATGTTTTCTTGGTCAGGAAGAATATGATAGTGAATGATTCATCTCTTTGGAATTTTGCCTATTTAGTCTAAATGTTGTGTTTACAAGATAATTTCAGGTAAAACAAAGTATTCCATGATAAGAGTGCGTTCTGCACCGAAGATCAGTATACACAAAAATATATGTTTCTAAAATAAATATTTATTCAAATTACAAACTACAAAACGAAGTTGACGATACATTCTAAATAAGGTTTTCAATTAATTTTTATAATGGTAAAATATTTTCACAGAGAAATTATACAAGAAATTTCTATAAATATAACTTTAAAAAACGTTTAGAGCGAGTATCACTTCGTGAAATAATACGCTAAAAATTTAGTATGTAAATAATATACAACAACACTACTAAATGTCCGATGAGCAATGCTTAGAAAGTAAGCTGTCGTATACTTGTTTGTTTATTTGTTTAAGCGTAAGGCTACAAAATAGACTATCTGCAATCTGTCTGTCACGGTAAATCATACCCTAGATTTTAATATTGTAGGTCTGTAAACTGTTGACCCATTGTTGAAAGAGACTTCTTTAAACATTATTCGAAGGAGTAGTTCCCATGGTTTCAAAGCAAGAAGAAGAATATTTAACTGCAATGTACGAAAGCTTTATATTTAAAAAAAAATCATCATAATTGTTATTAAAACCTTTAAGAAGAGCAATAATTTCGATAAGCGTTAACGACTGGTATGGAAGTCTATAGCAGGCCATTAGCGAAGAAACAATTTACGAAGAATTATAATCGAGAGAAAAGTACAGAAAGAAACTAAAGAAGACATTAGTGACATGTTGAGAATGCAAAGTAAGTAAAAATGATATGATGAGTTAATTTCATCCCCGTTCTCTTAAGTAGATTAACTAAACAGTTAAAATTTGTTGTTTTTGTATAGGAATGATAGAATAGTTTACAAGTATGTATATTTTGTTTTCTTACTTTACAAACACATTTCAGTCAGCATAAAACAAACATTTTTAAAATGTTCTGGCCTATGTTTACATCAATTTGTCTTTGTTTTTCGTTAGTTTATCTGAGTGTTTGGAATATATGCATACAAATTAAGAACAAATAGAAATGTCGCCATCGTGCCGGTTAACTCTAAGCTAGAGTTTTGCATAACTGTAAACTTTACGATGTTATATAAACCCTTAAATCAACACTACCGTATCGCAGTCGGCTTAATAGAACAGTCTGGATTAATTCTCTTCTTTGTTGTTATTAGATCAGAAGAGTTTCGATACTAAGTATCTTGCTCAATGTTTTCATCACAGAAACTTATGTTGTAGAACTAAACAACAAGAAAAAGTTCTTTGATGAAAGAAACATCAAATAATTGCACTTTCATGTCGAAACTTTTTATTAATTTATGAAAACTGTAGATAAACATTTTAGCTTTCTACTTTAATTGAAAACATCACGATTGGTTTTTGAGCCCGATGTTCTCATTTTGAGGGTTAAACCGTAGATATGGATTTGAACACGACAAATAAAAATACTGAATGATCTATAGTGTCCTGCTAGTTCCGATGAATGTTCCCTTTGAGTCATATCTAAAAACTATCTTTATGAAACGACAGTGGCTTTAGATTATAACATCTTTGTAAGACTTATTATTTTTTGTGGTATTTTAACGTCCGTATCCGAACTGAGAGTTCTACATGGACGCCATCTTGGCAGTCTAAGGTCTCCGACAAGTTGATACTGTTATGAAACGTTGACATGATGCAATGAAAGCTATCTAATAGAACAGTTATAGGGAAATGCAGGGTAAGAAGACATTTTAGAATTGTAAATAATATTTGGATTTCTCTTTACTCGCTTTGTAATATTGTTGTTGTTTTTGAAATGAAAATAATTTTATCTTATTGCTAAAATACAATAATAAACTAAAATGGAACAATTCTACTTCCTTCTTATTTAATATGCTAAGAACAAAAGCTATATAATGGGTTATCTGTGCTTTGTCTACTGCGGGTATCGAAACTGTTATAAACCCTTATGACATTTCGCTGAGTCACTGGAGTCGGACTTCTCAATAGGTATATGCCCAATATTAACTCTAGTGAAAACTTAAATAACTCTTTAAAGAATACAATCATACACGACAACATCAACTATAAAACGTCATAATATGCCACTGTTTAGCTGTTGTTACAAGTGAAAGTTATATTTTTATATTAAATAATACAAAGAAAAATCACTTCACTGGTAAGTGAAACTAAAACAAATAATGGTTTATTTCTAATATATTCATTTGAAATTGAGTGAATTGCAAAATCTTCTAAGATAAATTACTTCTATTTGTTGTTGATTATACGATATTTGGAGAAAAATGTTTGTAATTTGACAAAGCCCGATTTTTATTTTGAAGTACAACGATGACAACATGACTTGGATGTATATTCAAGAATGACAGCTCAGTCCTAGCTCATGCTATTTCTATATTTGGTTAATCATACGATAGGGACATATGTAGAAATAAACTTTATTAAATATTTAGCATAAAAAAGGTACGTATTTTGAGTAAACACTTTTAGGAAATAACACATAGTGATCTATATATTAATTGGATGTCAGCTCGTTTTTGTTAACTCTCTTGTTAAAAGTTTATCAACGGCCTTCACAAATACCTTTTGTTCAACGTAATGAGTTTCCCATCAGGTTTAGTCAGAAAATATTTAGATTTTGGTTCTATTTTCCGTTATTTCTCTTGTTATTGGGCAAATGAAGCTATTAAAATAACTTAGAAAATGCTCAGTAATATTTTTAAGTTGTACAGTGAAAATGGATTTGTTTTAACCTTTCTCCAAACCAAAAATATGTGTTTAATTTGCAAATACGAATGCTCTAACTTTCATAAATTTTACATTTAAAAGAATATGCAAAAGTTAAGTATTATATGTATAATACTTAAGATACCTAAATATTTCCGAGAAAATATTTAATTTTTTTTAAGTACATCACGAAATTTAACATTAACAAAAGAAGTGAATTAAAGTACTTTTGTTTGTTTCGTAACTCAGTTTGTAACTGTTTAAGTAATTAACTTTGATTACTAATTATATGGTATTAAGATACTTTGATATATCTGTTGGGATACTGGTTTATATCAATTGAAGATTCCTTATAACACGTGAAACATCGTGATATTTTCTTACTGCCCAAGAGTTGGCGGTAAATGCTATTTAAAAAATACAATTCACGATACCGTTCATTTTGTTGACAATATTAACAAGACGTTATGACCTACTACAGGTTGTGAAAAAAATCAAGAATCAACAGGAATTATCATTATTAAGTCAGTAGCAAAGTTTAAAAAAAATGTATAAGTGTTCACCTTTGACTTCCTTAGAGTATTTCACATCTGCTAAGACTTGAAAGAAACAGAACACCCTCTATTAAAATTTTCATTAGTGAAATATAAATCAAATATGATATTGTATTATCTTTACTCACAATTAGCTATATTCACATTGTTTATAATTAGCCAGCTTCGACTTTATATATATCAAATCATGTAACGTACTGTTTCATACATATAAGTGTTGAAGGCATCATTTCAGGTAAGAGATCGAGGAAAATAAACGATTCGGAGAAAAGTAATTTTGATACAGAACATTTTCAGATCATTAATGTCCTTCTCTTAATGTTATTTACCGCATTAAGTCAATATTTAATTATTTTTTTTCGTATAATATATATACCGATGTCAGTAACAACATTGTTAATATTACAGCATGTGTTAGTTATCATCATTGTTCTTGCAATATTCTGAGGAAAAGTATCACTTATTTTCATTGCACAATTACAGTCAGTTTGTTCTGTCTCATTACACATGTCCTATTTTAATAACAACTCCCAGGAATGCATCTGGTGGTCCTAGAAATGTCCTTTATAAGTATTTGCTGTGTTTACTAGGAAATTACGCACTTCTGTAATCTGGTGAATTACTTATCCACACATCTCTGTGTTTAATGGTTAAAGTAAATTTTGAATCTCATGGCAGCACTTTAAGAAGTTGAAATAAACCTTCATTTCTGATTCTCTCGACGCTTCGGTAGTTCTAGAACGAAAGTACTGAAAAACATTCAATAGTGAAACACACCATTTTCCACCAAGATGGATCAAAACATTATTACTGTCAACGTTTCCAAAGTGACAGATGCCGTATGTTACTGGTCTGTATAAGAAAAAAGGAATGGCTACGTACTACTGTTCTTCATTGTTTACAACAAGCATTTTCCAAAAGAAGATTTTTAACTATTCTGTAAAATAAAATAAAAAACTCCCATGACAACAAAAACCCATTGATGTTTGTAACTGTTCGCAGTTTTATACAACTACCCCTATTTCTGTTGTGTTAACGTATAAAATACTGTTAAATTACAAAAACAAAAACAATCATCACGAAAGGGCTTAAGTGAATTACTAGAACTAATGGCCGTAAATCTTTTTAGAAAAAACAACAAATATATAATTTTCATCACAGAAGATTGGAATATACATTACATATATTGGTATAGCTTTTTTTACCATTAACTGCTAAAGGAAATTAAATATAAAAAGAAAGACTAAGCGGAAAGATTATGAGAACGTTCATTGTTTATTTGAAAGTAAGTACAAAGCTATACAATGGGCTATCTGTGATCTGCCCACCACGGGTATCGAAACCAGGATTCTAGCGTTATAAGTCCACAGACATACCACTGTGCCACTGGGGACGAGAACGTTCAAACCTTTTTTTTTTCTATTTTATAAATTAAAAGCGTGATGCTATGGTTTATCATTTAATTCGCTGTGCTTCTCTGAGAAAGCTCAACCAAAATGTTTTTTTCATCTCAAAACATGTTTTCAGATAAGAATTAAAAGCCTATAATTTCTAACCTTTAAGAGATGTACACAAAACCAAGCAAACAAAACAAAAGGTTCGTTATGGATCAACCAATCAACAAAAGGTTCGTTATGGATCAACCAATCAACACTCCCATCGGTATTCGAAAGAAACGGTAAAAAGTTTAGGTGGAAGCTAATCAGCAATGTGTGCAAGTTTCGAAAGAAAATCATAACATTTTATTCTCGGAGGACTTTAAGGTTTGGTTCAAGTGGTTCAACAGAAAATTAGACATATCTACTATCTTTATATTGTTTTCTTAATTGAGAACAGCATACGACGAGTTCTGAATAATTAATAAATCATTTTAGCTGAAATACGAGGCTCCTAAAAGGAGTAAAATGACGAGAACATACTTTGAATAGAATAATAATTAACTTCTACAGGAACCATCTGTTTTCTTTTTTTCAGAAGCAGACATTCCTCTGACACTATACAATAGATGTTTCAAAATGTGTCAAATATAGTAAAAGCTGCTTCTGTGTAGCTATATGTTCTCAGTTATGCAATTTCATTTAATCAGAAATACTTAAGGTATTTTGTTCTATCTCAGTAACATAAACAATATTCATTATGTAATCCTTTTATAGATACTAGATGGTTCCACATGTTTCACTTTGCTCAATAAATACATAGAAATACGTATGAAAAATTAGTACGTAACAAACAATAATGTACTAGAGTGGCTTAGGATCTCTTTCTAACGTTGCAATAAAATAGCGGATAAAAACAGTAAATCACAGAAATAGTAAACTGACAAATAACGGTTTATATGCATAATGAAGAAGGCAGACCAATTTTATGTTGAAATATATATGTTCCCCCCAAAATAAAACCACTTAATTATTATTATTATAAATCGTTGCTTGTCAGTCTACTAGTAGATTATTATAATATACTTCCATACGCAAAATCAAAGAAATGTTTTAAGATCTACTTATAATTAAATATTAAGACAATATCAAATAAAATCCTGCAAAATTACATTAACATCTACGATTTACCTTATGTTAAATAATTTATTAAGAGACAATACACGTCTTACTTGTGTTATTAACTACTTTTATTCCTAATTTAGAGTACCTTAATAAAGAGGCGAAATAATACATTCATGTATCATAGTTAGGTTTCCATTTTAAAGGTGTTTTGTCTAATCGGATGTCAGCATGGCCAGGTGGTTAAGGCGCTCGACTCCTAGTCTGAGGGTCGCGGGTTTCAATTCCCATCCCACCAAACATGCTCGCCCTTTCAGCCGTGGAAGCGTTATAATGTGACGGTCAATTCCACTATTCGTTGGTAGAAAAGTAGCCCAAGAGTTGGCGGGGGGGTGGTGATGACTAGCTGCCATCCCTCTAGTCTTTCACTGATAAATTAGTGAGGGCTAGCGCAGATAGCCCTCGTGTAGCTTTGCGCAAAATTCAAAACAAATCGGATATTTAAAGAGATATTTCAGGAATATTAATTATGTTTAGTTTTGTCTTTCATGTAAAGGAAACTTGACTGTTGGAAGAAAGAAATACTCATCGAAGTTGCCCCCCAGTGGCACAGCGGTATGTCTGCGGACTTACAACGCTAGAATCCGGGTTTCGATACCCCTGGTGGGCAGAGCACAAATGGCCCATTGTGTAGCTTTGTGCTTAATTACAAACAAACAACTCATCGAAGTACATTGCACGAACTGTTTTCTCATAAAATATAGAAGCAAATTAAAAAATGAAAGCTGTATTTACATTCTTCAATGCAACATTTTTCACAAAATGAACTCAGTTTATTAAATGTTTTTAATCCAAATGCTCGCACTATTTTCGTTTGTTTCTTTCAAATGTTTTGTTGCACATTATTAAAGTTAATTATTACACATTAGTAAAGGTTGGCCTCATAGGTTAAGTGAAGGGTAAAGTTTTCTAAAATCATGGCACTAGGTAAAGATATAGAGATTATTAAGATAACCTCCATACTTTAGAATATGAATAAAATGTCATATACTAGTATTAGACCGCAAATAACAATATTTTGAAAAAACCAAAATGTCATACTTCATATATATATGTAAATATATATATATACACATATATACATATGTAAATATATATATATGTAAATTTTAACAAGTTTTTATCAACTTGAGATTAAAATGTCATCTCTACCCATTTAAACTATAAAGAGCATAATAATGCATAATAATCGTATTAGGGGAGGCTTATTTTCTTCACTTAAATAATTCGTTTGAGGAATGACACACTTAGAGCATAAATCCATCACTTGACCATGTGGAAGAGTTTATCCTTTTACTGTCTTATCAACCACTTCAAGACAGTTGTTTGGAGATTTTACTAAGTTACACATGCCTTTGTTGTCAGGTAAATGGACCAACTTATCTTCAATAGAACACTGTTCACCAGGTGGCTGACATTTGGAGATAGCAAATGAGTGCAAAATAATGTTCATTTGGGATAGAAGCTTCATTTGGAATATACGATAGGAAAGACACAAATTACCTAATAGAATTAATGGCAGTTAAACATCCAAATCCGATGGGAAAAAATATATTCTAGTGGAAGGGATACTGGAATTTCAAACTAAGAAATTTAATCTCAAATGCCCATTCTTGTTTCAAAAAAGCTTTTATCTGTTCTTGTGTTATCCGGGGCATTCTTGATATATATATATACTAAACTTTTATGTGTTGTTTATATCTCTATTGCAAAATAGTATATTTATATCACGCTGCTTCGCGAGATGTTTCGCAGAATATAGCAAACAATTTAAAAGTAAACTACTAGTTTTGCTGGGTTTATGTTATGACGACTGATTTCACAGCGAGTATATTATACATTTCTACATTCGACTGTTTAAAATAATACTATACCACTGCTAGTTCTAGGGAAGTTCTTCACGTTTTCCTAATAAAACTGTTTTACTAAAATAATTGTTTATCTTATTTGCGAAATCATTTAGCGCCTTTAGAAATGTTTGGATTGAACATACATTTTAACGTGAAAGTTATCGAGCACTCAAAATAGTCTTTGATAGTATCATTGCAATTGCATATCCTGTTAAAATCTTAACGGATTATTAAATATAATTATTTGCTTGTAGATATACGAGGCCTAGAAAAAACAGGCTCTTTCCTTAATAGATATGTATATTGTATTAATGTCAAAGCTAAAATGCTAGCTGCAACCTTCCCTAAGTTTGAACTACTGACCTGAAAGCAGACATTGAGTCAGCATTCACCATCCATTTTAAGAGTTTGAATGTCACTTTTATAATACACCCACAACTTAAAGGACGGGGAATATTTTGAGGTATCGTATATTTTTCGAACTTATATTACCAGCTCAAATACAAAAGTTTCATAGTTTTAAGAGTCATATTTTGAACACAGGCATATTTATACAAAAGAAATAACTTAATTAACACATCTGAGAAATAAAGATAATTTGGACCGTCGAAGATTAGGTCGCTAAATAAATCCTATTTGAAATAATGGTTATTTCAGAGTTCTTTTGTTACCATAAAAGTATTATAAAAAGATGAAGTTAAAAGTTTTTGAGATTTAAGTCTGAGTTCTGAACTCAGTTCAGATGTAACATTTAATTGTTAGGTTATTTAAACACATCACTGAGTCATGACATGTACACATATGCCTTTAAGCCCTCTGTTTGATCACCATTACATGTAATTTCGCGAAAAATGTTTTAAGAAATAACTTTCTTCTTGTACACTAAGAAATGCTTCGGATAGCTTGCAAACAAGAAAGGTACATAGAAGAATACAATAAGGGTAGAAAAATAAGGAACAACTATTACGCAAAAACGAAGATCTATGCTATGGTATGGATAATTTCAATCTCTTCTATTAACGTATTATATAAGCAAGGCTGGTCTCTATCTATCTACTCTATCGGTTTCTGGCCTAAAAAGCAAATTACTAAAAACTTTTCGTAAATTATTGATAGCATACTGGCTCCTCGCCAATGTCCCTCATCTTGATGGCAATAGATCCACTGAGCCGTCACTTGCATATGCCAGTTTAGTAGCTCAAGTGTATTTGAGAACCATGATTTAACAATGTCGACAAGGATACTGCAACGTCAGAGGGCTTTAATGTTTAGTTCCATGCGGTTTCAGGAAGAGATGGTCATGATCCGGCGTTTAATATATTTCCGGAAGTTTTAATACTTATGTCGGATACATATACTGGAGGCTGAAGAAATCATACTATCTGTGTAAAAGAGACGGATTTCACGTGGCTGTTGAATCATGACGTACGTTTGCTGTCATAACGTAACATTAATTTTATAGAATCACTTAGTAATTTTTCCTCGTATAAAACTACGCAGAGCTGCTTTAAAACATTTTTGCGCCAAAAATAAGACAGATTATCTGTATATTCCAATGACCAGAAGGTCTTTAGTTTAGAAATGAAGATGTAAATGAGAAAACAATACACAGTGGACGGTTATAAAATAAGGCAATAGATGAATTAGATTAACAGAACTTGATGGTTAACAATAAACACTCCAGATCATGATTTCCAGGAATATATATATTGTTGGTGTCTTCAATAAAAAAATTACCTAATCTATACGATAACCCCAGGCCTTCTTTCAAAGTAACTAACAAAAGGTATTCTATGATCGAAACAACCACTACGTACTCAAATACAACTCCAATTATTCATGAAAGTTAAATTATCATTTACGAAGAAATATTTGTAGAAAGCTTATCAATTATATCTAAACATGTAAGATTATATTGTGGCCGCAAGCGTGTATGATTTTCCATTAGATAATTGAAACACTATTTGTTGAGTAAGTTTGTTTTGAACAACAAGAGTTATGCTTCACTAAATTTGAATGCAGGATCCACTTCAACATAATGATTTCAAATAATGGATTTTTTTTTTAATGTTGGAAATGAAAATAGTTGCTTGTTACACTCATTTATCTAAAATAATTTTTGGAAATCAATTTCCGTTATTTGTTTTCCTTACAAACAGCTTCAGTTACAATTAAGCAGATGTTAGACTACAAGTATGCAATGGCTTTTTCAAATTCATTCTTTAGTATGTCCTAAAGCCGTCAATCGAAATATCACTAGGAAAAACGTTTACGACAATTACATTATTTTTTCTTTTGCGACCGCGTATTATACGATTACGTATTAAATAAAGCAAAAGTGCAGAATGTGTATTCGCGAAAACCATTTAGTTAAAGAGAGAGATTGCTGTATAGCAGCTGAAATGTAGTTTTTGGAAACGTTGCCGACAGTGCCGTTCACAAAGACTGCAAAACTGTCAAAACGTCTAGGCACTCGTAAAAATGAAATTTGGATTTTTTAACTTGTGTTTCCTTTTATACGAAAAAATAAATAAAATATTAAAACCAAAATTAAGTAAGTTGCATTGTGGTATAATGCTTTGCAATTAATCATGAATTTGATCATAAAATATTTAATATATTTAAAAGTTTACAGTTTAATGTTTCATTTGTATGTTACAAAAATAAAGCAAGTTTAATTTAAAAGCTTTAACTTGTTGTTAAACAAATGTTTAAACAACTCTACTTATTCAATTAAGTTTAATTTAGTTTAATCAAAATGTCGAAGATAGTTTCAACAAGTATCTAGTAAAAGTTATTCTCTTTTTCCAGAAATTAAAATGATTATTTTACATTTTTCAACTTTCAATGAATTCGAAATACGTTTTTAAGGGAATATTTACTTCGTATGTTTAGTTTAAATTATTCATTATCTTCAAAGTATGCATTTCTCTATTTCATTATCTAAGTTTGAATAACGTAGATTCATGAAACAATTTATAGATGATTTGTTTGTTGGATTTCGCGCAAAGCTACAAGAGAGCTATTTGCACTCGCCGTCCTTAATTGTGAAGTGATAGAGTGGATATAAAGCATCTAGTCAACAGCACTTACCGCCAGCACTTGGGCTACTCTTATCAGGCTGTCACTCTCATAATGTTCGTATTGTTTTGGCAACAACGGGATGCGAACCACAGTACCTCAGCTATGCAATCCAGAATATACGCTAACTATTGGGCAGTGATCGACCGTTTGCAAGCGCCAAGCATATTTATTATATCTGGGAGCATAGTTTTACGAGTTTAGAGCAAAAAATTTATTATAGATATATCAAGGGAAAAAATTAAGACCCGCTAGCTGATATTTTCTAGACAAGGCTTACTTTTGACTTAACAAAAGGCGGTATGTTAAAGCAGCAGGCAACAGCTTTTGTGTCATAGCTTAAAAAAGTGATATATATATATATCATTTCTCACACTCCCTCTTTCGTTTTACAGTTTCAGTGCAACGCTACACACAGCCGTCGTTCTTATGGCGCACTCAAGTCTATAAAATGGGATGCGCCCATATGTGGCACTACGATGCGAATCATGAATCCTTGTTTTCATTCTTCGCGCACCCTAACCCTTAATCCACCCCCGGTCTTATACTTTTCTGAGGTAATTAGAAAGTTTTGCGCATGTCTAAAGGTGTTCTACTATAGCATACATTCAAAGAGCGGTTTATAGGGACATCTTCGAACTAAAGAGCAGTTATCATGGTAGTTTAAAAATCATTTAACATTAAATCCACGATAAAACAAATCACAGGTACTATTTTAATAAACTATATTAGATAAAAGAGTACAGATTATCTTTTCTAAAAGAGTTAATTAATCTTTCAGCGTACGTATAATATCTAACATAGCTGAGAAAAAAAAAACAACAACAAGAAGAAAGAATACACACGCCATTTTAGATTACAAGTGAATAATATCTTTCTAAGGTATTAGAGCCACCATTACTTCTCTAAATCATAAATCTTAAGGTTTATATAAACATTTTATAAGTTATTAAAGCAGATGTTTCTGAAATTAGATTAGAAAGTTGATTTTAAGTACCAGTGTAGACGACCGAAAAAGAAATAAAAAACCTGAGATTATTGCTTAGTGATATGAATTTTTGCACGATATTTCCAATGTTTGTTGTTTTTTATTACGTACAGACAAAGTACACGTATAATGTATGTGACATCTGTAAATGGCAGCTTCATATATCTGAAAGGAACACGTGAGTATGAAACAAACACGAATGAATCAGATTATTATTACAATACTTTCGTGATATAATGCAATCATGTGAGTTAACAGGTGTTCTTAACAAATTCTCATTACACACGAGTTTGATTATACTAACCCAGATGTGTTAATATATCACAATCAGCAATAACAATAGCTGTCATTTATAGAGAGAACTGTACATATATTGAACTGATGTATTTTTGGAAAAGGAACTATTTTGAAGTAAATAAAATAATTAGCTATAAGTCTTTTTTCCCCTTCTAAATCGATTTTTCTAGTTTCTCTAAACTTATGGTGTAAAATGTCGGCATCTTTCTAAAGCAAACGCATTTCTTCACCTTAGTCCCTAGAGGTAGTACAGAAGAGAAAATTAGATTTCGAAGAGTAGCTAATGCTAGCTAATCTTACCTTCAAACTTTGTGTTCCTCATTAAATGCATCAGAAAGGCTTAGACAATTTTTGGTTTCATAATGCTTCATAAGGGCAACAGCAAATAAGTGTGTCGAGAAATTAGAAGTGATGTAATTTATAACTACCTCAAAGCACCTCGTTTAAGTTGTGAAAGTAGATTTACTGTTAGAGAGGACGTTGGCTTAGGAAAGCAGTTTAGTATGTACTTAACAAAGTTAATAATGACAGAGCAATCTTATGAAATTTCATTTCGAACCAATTTTTTTTTCTTTTAAATGTATTAACTAAACTCATTTTGGAAAGACAATGTTACAGGAGTATATATAACTAAAATCTACAGCTACGTTTTTACCGTATTACCAAATCACATAGATGCTATTGATGTGACGATTCCAGGAAGCGAGAGTCTTTGTAGAGGTTTTAAAAGCTAAATGTATTGCTTCTTGTTGAGGTCATTAAGAGAAACGAAAAGACGTAACTTTAGCAAGGTACTGGCACATTCAAACCCTTTTAATGTCCATACACATCATTATCATTTAAAAAACTCCACACTTCAACTACGGTCGCTTAATCTATTTAATAATATTAGCACTAAAACCTAAAAATTTATTAATCAAGAACATTTTACAACTGCACAGAATATGTTATGAGCAGAAGTAGAGGAACACGCAATTTAATGAAATTTAAAAATTCATAGCTGTCTTTTCTTTTATGGAGAAAATAAAAATGTAAATTTAACGTAAAAAACCTACATCATATAAAAAAACTGAAACTCAAAACGTCAAAAAACGAAGTTTCCCGTTTTAGAGCAATATAAAAGTTAATGAAATGGTGTATATATAAGTGTTTTACACCCACAAAAAAGAAACCCATTATTCTATAGGTATTCGAAGACCTTGTAGCATTCCACTTGTTCACATATATATTATATCAGTACCGTAAATGTTCTCATTATATCAAAACAAAAGGCAATTACATATATATATATATATATATGTATGTATGTGTATAAGGAACGATATGCGGTGAATATGATGTTGCGTTTAATGAATTTCACAAAATTCTGTTTAATAATCTTTGTCTTTGGTATTGTAGCCAAATAATTACGCTACAGTTAGGAGTCAAATGCTTCCAGTTTACATATACCACTTTGCCTGATAATTTAATACCAATTGTATTAAAACTGTGAAAAAAAACAACTTATGTTAGTTTAATATCCAATATGTGATGTTTAGGCCTAATGAAGGAAATAGTATTATGTTCTTATAATCTAAGGATGAGTAAAATTAGAATGTCTTCCTTTTGTGTAGTTTTTTAAACAAGTACAGTTAGAAAGAAGGTTGCGAAACCTTCCAGTTGTTAGACAGGTTTCTTTAGTTTTATTAATCCTAAAGAAGTTTCTTAATTTGACAGATTAGGCATATTATATGATATTATTTATATTTTACCTATTTATAAGATGTTATCAATTTGGGGAATTTCTATTTAGCAAGAACTATAAATCTTTGTATTCTGATTTTCAAATCGAATATTATCGTCTAGCAGGAACTTCCACTCTTCCTACCTGACGTTACTATGTAGCACGAAACTTCGCTTTTCATACCTGGCGTTACTATCTAGTAGAAACTTCACTCTTCACACCTGGCGTTACTATGTAGCACGAAACTTCACTCTTAATATCTGTGGCGTTACTATCTAGCAGAAACTTCACTCTTCATACCTGGCGTTACTATGTAACATGAAACTTCACTCTTAATATCTGTGGCGTTACTATGTAGCACGAAACTTCACTCTTCATACCTGGCGTTACTATCTAGCAGAAACTTCACTCTTCACACCTGGCGTTACTATGTAACACGAAACTTCACTCTTAATATCTGTGGCGTTACTATGTAGCATGAAACTTCGCTCTTCATACCTGGCGTTACTATCTACTAGAAACTTCACTCTTTATACCTGGCGTTACTACCTAGCAGAAACTTCACTCTTCACACTTGGCGTTGCTATGTAGCACCATCTTCCATTCTTCATAATGTCAGTAATATACTTAGTTATATTTTGATCTTCAGGGTTCAAAATTTTGTTAAGTTAAAAACATTTGTTTTTATAAATAAATCACAGTGCAATCGGAAAAAAAATATGTAAGAAGATTAATTTAACTTTTCCGTTTCAGAAAAAAGCAAGCTAGACAAAAAAATTAGTTAAGAAAAATCTTAAAAATAATTCAAAGGAAACAACAAATACAAAGAACCATCAAGTAACGTAAATCACCTGTAAAAGCCGAAAAGAAAACACGATACTTCAGTAATGACAAAAAGGCTTAGAAAGGAAAATTACAAAACTTTTTAATATGGCAAAGAAAGCAATTATCAAAATCTAGTGTAACTAAACTAATGACGTAATGTCATGCTATATACTGAACTGCTGTACATCTGATACTAATTATTATAATAAGAACCTTAATGCGAGGTTAAACCAATGGTAGTCAATATTCTTAAGCGGTTCATTATAATCCTAAACAATATCCGAAGAAATTGAGGTGCAAGCCTGTATTTGTTTTTAAATCGTTATATCCCGTAAAGCTTATTAACCCGTAATCATTAGCAAGAATACTGTTGAGTTTCCAGCAGAGTTGAATTATTTGTTCTGTTTAAAGTGAGCAGTGGAGAAACCTTGTTTGTGAAAAATGCGGGTGAGATTACGAGCTCCATTCAAATGTTAAACAAATTCGACTACATCTAAGAGGTTGTGGGGTAGTAAACATTGCAATATAACTTATTTGGAATATTCGTATTTGGAAATGGAAAGTTGAAAGTGTCTGTTTTATTGAAAACTTTAAACCTGAATGTGAGGTTAATGATGCCGATATCGAAATCCAGAAAAACCTTGATAACTCGATATAAAAGTATCATATCAATGAAAACAATGAACGATTCAGCTATTCTTTTGATTTCTTATTCATTATTTTGTATCTTCATAAATATTAGTTTTTGATTGTACTACAGGTAAATTACTGCTTCTATCTCAACACAGTTTATAGGGTAATGTGTGTTGTCGTAAATTTGAAATATTCACAGATGCAGCTCTTCTCAAGTTATACTGCAAAAAAGTGGATTAATGAGTTTACATTGATCAAAAGACGTGTTATAAAGAATAGGAGAAAAATCAGGCATGTTCTACTGATGTTACACTTTTAAAAGAAAATTAATTCTACGACAGTGGTTCAAGACAACAGGTAGAGTTTCTGTGTTCCATAAGTGAGATATACCGTATTATTTATTTGTTATAATTTTCATCAACAGTATTAGATAATATACCGAATATATCGAATGCGTTCACCTTTTAGATTTGTTTTTATTGTTATATATATTTATTTTAGAGGTTATTTCACATTGTTAACTTAATATATACATTTAGGACTAACCTAAATCTCCTAGCCCCGTCGAACCTTGTGAGATATTATTGGGATTATGACCGAAAATATCATTAACACCGAGGGTACCCAACTGATGAAACAATACATTCTAATCTTCATAAGTATGAACGTAAGAAAAGTATATCTAATTAGCTATTCTGATTGCCAGATTTACCTTTAGTTTCGCTTACTCTGATTGGAAGTTAATATCAATGAGTAAATGTACCTCTCAACTCGTTTGT
>NW_013665629.1:75595-81013 GCF_000517525.1 Limulus polyphemus
CCGGGCGCATTTACTTGTGAGATGTGCTTATGATGAGTGTAATTATCATGTTGACCAACACAATCTTGAAGGAAAAGTTTTTGATGCTAAATCAAATAACAATTATTTTGTAGTTGTAATGAATTTTTTGACTTAACTTTGTGGTTTGACACCTCACAGAAAAGTTAACTGGGAGAAATGTTATCAGTGCTTATGTACACGTTTTGAATACGAGTTCCAAAAAGAAGGAAAGAAAACCTATTACATGATAAATTATCTCGTTTTTGAACATATGTGACAGAGACTGCTAATTCGTTCTCTGGTAGATAAGATGTGTAAGGTTTTACTACAAATTTTACTTCTTGATATTTCAATCTATCTGAAATACCCAGGTTCTGCTGCAGGGAACAAGAACGACGAAATACTAACAGCATAGCTCAGCTAAACATAAAAAGTCGTAAATGGAGAATATATCACTGCAGAGGGAGTGCCGGTGCATCTAAATCTTACCAATGTGGACAGAAAAGTGTTTCTTCTCTCTTTGGTAGACGATAACGACACTTTTATGAGGAACTCTTCCAGTTTGCCTGCAGGCTTTGAGATGAACGATGGGCTGTTTTTTTAGATATTTTTCCTGGTTCTTTGTATGGGAAAGCTACAACTGTGCTCGACAAAATGTAATGAAATGAAGATCTTAATCAACTTGAACACCTAGTAACTCACAATTCTCACAAGATCGGTTTCTTTCTAGAATTGTTACTCTGGTAATGTTCCTAAAATTCAGGATTTGTGGAATTCCGTACTTAAGAAGTATCAAAAGCAAAAAAAAGAAGTATATTTTGCCTGTTCTGGAACTTTTTAGATATATTTTCATGTGTGAAATGCAATAGTTGGTCTCTCTTTGCTAGTGAAATACAGTTGCTTTTACAGGAGAAACGTACGTAATAGTGTATTCACAGTTAACCATTTCAAACATTAGTTTTACAAATATTTGTTATTTGTTTTGTTGCTGTTAAGTGCAAAGCTACATAATGAGCTACCCGTGCACTGCTCACCACGGGTATCGAAACTCAATTTTTAGCGTCGTAACTTTGCAGACTTACTGCTGAGCCACTGGGGGTTTTTACAAAGAAAGGAATATGTAAACCATGAAAGGAATCGAGGCAAAAATAAACTCTATTGATCATTCATGAATGAAAAATTTCCTATTTTTGGAGTTGCTCGACCCCAGATAAGTTTGTATTCTTTGTTTGAGAATTTGCGTTAAACTACAAAGAACTATCTGCGCACAGTTGTCCCTAATTTTGAATTAATAGACTAGAAGGAAGTTAGCAAGTCAACAGCATACACAGCCGACTTTTAAGCTCTTTTTGTCTGATCGAATAGTGGGATTAGATCGTCATTTTTATGGAGCATCTACTGTCCCAAAGAACAGAGCGTGATTTTGTGGCAACGGTTCGCGATTCATGAATTTTCGAATTCACAATTTAGGCACATAAAGCATAGGCCACGCCTGGTCTGTTGTGAGAAATGTTCACTGGCCCTTGCTTGTTACTGGATGAATTTAGTTTATTTGAGCTATGATTTGAGGTTGGTTTTTAATTGATTGTGGTGATTGTTTTGTTGTTTAGAATCTCAATATATAAATCTGTCTGAAATAAACTAAGATTCTTTATTTTATCGTAACATAAATAATGCATAATTTGCATTTTTAGTACCATTATCTGGTTTCGGAATAAACATTAAGCTTTTCTGTAATTACTTTAAAAATTGCGTAGTATATATGATATTTTACATTTTACGTAAAAAATCGAGAATTATATTTCAAAGTCATCGACAAGAATATCTTAATCTCAAGTAATTATCCGAGCTTCTTCCAGAATATCATATTTTTCATTCCCACATAAGTTTACTCAGCTAAACATAAAATGACTATTAAATGAATACAACATATCTCTTTATCTACAGACTGAACAATATTTTATCTTCTAAACTAATAAGAATTAATTGTCCTCAGTGAGGAAAATAATAATTAGCATTTAGTTATGGTTTTAAGAATTCCGCTTTATTTCTTTACCCTACAGCTGAATAATTATAAGGTACTTCTCGCATTTGCTGTGATTTAGGTTTGTAATTAAGTGAACGTTGCCTCGTGGAAACTGAATATAGCAGATGTAGTGTGGTTGACATAATATTATACGCTCTTCTTTACTTTCACTGCAAGTTCCTATTTATAATGACATGAAGATTACGAATTCATTAAAAAAATAATTAAAACAGTATAATTTTGCAACTGTTGGAAGGGGAGATGCTAACAAAACACAAAACTTGAAAATATATAAGGGAACTAAAAACGCTTGAGGCTTTTGAAAGTTTAACGAATGATTAAAAGAAAGGTAACTCCGAGGGGTGTGAAATAAGCCTTAAAAATCATGAAATGTTTGACAACTTTTGTAAATGGTTCCTAGGAGCTTTTCTGGCTTATCTGCTTTTTAAGTAATGAACGAGTATGGAGTTAATTATGAGTCCAAGTTTTGGTTTGTATTGATACTTACAATTTAAAATGACGTATACAGACATAATGTGAGGAGGTGGGGGTTTTGTGCTTGTATTTCTGCTGTAAATATATACGTGTTGAATGATACCGACGAAATCAACCTTCCTGATGTATCGTATACTAAATGATGGTTCTTTGATGATGGTTCTTATAAAGCCAAGAAGATTACAAGTCCAAGTACTATAGTTTTACTAGTCTGCCAGGGTAAGCTTGTTTAAAGACTTAGTTTGGAATAATATATCAGACATAGTCGACAGTATCTATAAGTCCTCTCACATTTTCAGAAAAAAAAATTAAAGCGATGAATACAAAACCTATATAATTCCAGCAACAGAGAGACCAACAGTAGTGGCCAACGGTTATCGTACTAGCTTCAAACTTTGAATCCATTTATATCTGAAACTGTAAAATCTCATTATAATTGGAAGCGTGCCAATAGTAAGACTTTTATACGTATATGTGAGATGTATGGCCAAGTTGAACGACCGAGAAGTAGTAATAGTCATATAGTGCTCATAAATAGTAGGATCTTTCCACGTGTGAATATTTACAATAATAAGGCACGTTGCCAATACTGCTTTGTAAAGTTTCACTCTATCAGTGTCGGGTACCTAGTATTAGAATTATATTCAAAGTTTCATTTTAAGTATTTGTAGTATGCATTTATGACAAAGATACTAATTCTAAGAACCCATGGATGAAAGCAAAGAAGAATATTTTAAAACACGTCAACCATACTATGTACGTCATATTCACAGCTGACGACGCTTTTCGCTTAATACCAGCGCTCATCAGGTCGGCTGGGACACTACAGATGTAGCAGTAGTCCAGGTGGTTATTCGCCGCGGTTCCTAAATTATCAAGAGGTACCAATCCATCATCCGCTATTCACGCTGAGGGATTGAGTGTCACTCTTATCACATACCCACAGCTGTGAATGTTTTGTGTTATTGCATGATCTGAGCCTAACTCGTCAGCTCTGAAACCTAGATCTTTAATATCCTGTTTTAAATTATTCTTTTCTTCTTACTCATAAGTTTTTGAAATATCCAATATAACTGAGTGCTTAAAATTACTTAATTAAATATTTTTACGCTTTTTCCTAACTTGTTACGCTTAGCATATGTAAATTTAACTATAATTACTTACTTTATCAAAAATGTTCCTACTTTAAAAGTTGTATCTTGTAAAAAGTTGTAATAGAATAATACTTATTATCAGTAACTAAACTCAAAACGAAGAGATTATAAATGGTTGATTATTCTAAGGTTAATTGTTGTAGATGTTTCATCCACACCCTGCGAAATAGTTACATGGACACATAACAGACAATACTATTATATTTATATAGATACTATGTTAGGTGCTTGCACGAATATGTAATTAATGTAGGCAGAAAAATAAAAATAAAATCTAATTCTCACACTGAGCAAGTTTTATGGAAAAAAGAAACGCTTAATGTGCTTATCTTCTATACATGTAAATATAAATATTATTATTATTGAATATATTTTTCATCGATTTAATTAATGGTGACGTTGAAAAGTGAATTGAATTAATTGCTTGAGTGGTATGCGTAAAAATTAAAATAAACAATCAGCCTCTGTCTATTAATTAGTAACGCAAAACTTATTAAAACTCTACATTAACCCACCTTATAATAATTGTTATTTAACTGATAAAGAAACAGTATGTTCTACATTAGTTTTGTTAATGGGTTTACATTACAGTATTGTCAATTATAAACGATGTGTTACTCATTGCTTCTGTTTGCTTTATTATGATAGCAATCAGTCACTTACTTGAGCAAAAGTAATTGCGGTCTATACACAATACATGTAATTAACTATTTTATGATAAAAGTGTATATTTTTATTTTGTTTATATTTAAAAATTAACCTTGTTTATACAATACCTTAAATAAATAGATAACTACGTCAAACTCACTAAGAGCATGCTCCCATATGCTTGATACGGGTCCTGCTTTATACAAAATCATAAATAAATAGATAACTACGTCAAACTCACTAACAACGTGTACTCGTGCTTGATATGGGTCCTGCTTTATACAAAATCTTAAATAAATAGATAATTACGTCAAACTCACTAAACGCATGGTCTAATATGCTTGATATGCTTGATTTTTTGTTTTAAAATACATCTTAACGATATATCAGAGTAAGCTCTATGAATAAGCTTTGCTTACGGATTCTTAAACTTCAGCGTTTATATGTTACTACATGACAATAAATTTGGAATTTCCCATTAAAGGTGTTCAGAAATTTTGTTTTTGCTTGAAAAGATGGTCAAATATGATGTTACTTTCAATACTACTAGGAAATCATTTGTTTCTACGATATTCTTGATTTTCTCTCAGTTTGTGTATAAATAATTATATCTTCTTGTTATTTAATAAGTTCGATATCTTAAAAAAACATGATGATATATTTATTAAAATTTAATGGAATAAAAATCCAATATGTGTCAAAGTTAAAATTTCAGTGTTGCTATAGCGGTCATAAATTCAATGTTTTCAGAAAGTGAAGTTAACAGTCTACTATAAAATTGATTCTGTTATAGAAAGAAAAGCAGCTACTTACTAAATGCATGTGACGGACTTGTTATTATATATTTATTTTGATATCGACGTTTGTTTAGATTAAATTTATATTTGAAAACATACATAGCTTATACAGTCAAATATGTATTGCGAAACTCCCGCCTATCTCCAAAGTTGTAGAAGATTCTCGAGAGTAAAAAATCAACAATATATGTATGTACGTAAACGCTTGTGTTAGCGTCAGTATTGTTACGTAAAACTGAAATTTCGAGAAACTCTCCACCCGCCTATAAGTATAACCAACGCGACGCGCCAAAAAGAG
>NW_013665629.1:81984-102887 GCF_000517525.1 Limulus polyphemus
ATTTAGCTCGGTTTCAGAACTTTCGAAATTGTAATACGTAACATGCACTATAGCCTTAAGGGCGGTCGTTCAACCATTCATTGCCAAAGATGTAATTGGTCTTGATCCATAGCCACTCCACCAATCTGTTTGTGCAGGCTGTTTAAACTTGAAGTATGGTTTCTGAAGGAAAATACTTATACGTTTCAAAATCACAAACTTAGAAAAATGACTTCATTTTTTCTTGATGTATTTCCTTTGCACTTTAGGACAATAACGAACGTGGTTTCTGCATAAACGTATATATATTGATTTAAAGACTGCGGAGCACAAGTTTATTAATCCAGCTCATCTGTAAAACTCATAATTTAATTTATAAATGTGTTTTCGGCAGCCGTCTCCTTTTTTTTTAAATTCCTGACTATTATTAGAAATTTAATGTTCCTGCATCTGTGAAAGTTTCACATTTAATCTTAATCAGCTGTCATTTGGGCGAAAATAATAAGCTAAAATAATAGTTGATAAAATGTCTCTATTGTTCGCGGAAGAACAGTTATCATTAATGTCTGATGAAAACAACCTACCTACATAGGTTAGAACTGAACCTTTATGAGGTAATTAACACGGCTAATTTAATAAGCTTTATAACTAGGAGAGTGCAAGGTAATAAAACAAAAACTAATAATGATTAAAATAGATTATTTCATCAGTTGATCAGGTCGCCCATGTTGTGAGCCATATATTGAACATTTGAAACAATACTGTTAATAAAACCTCCGTTAAAGAAAGAATAGAACATATCTTACTTATATAAACACAAACAAAAATAGTTATAAGCATATAAGGTAAAACCTGCTTTTTCTTCCATAAAGCTGAAGATGGGATGGTATATCAGACCTCTATATCAAAATAGAACAGCGACTAGATAGACACATTTTTGTGTACCAGAAATATGTAAAATAATTCAGATAACTAAGTAAAATAAAAGTATTTTTGTAGGGCATCTTAACAATTAATACGTTTTAAGCATCATTCCAATTCCACTAATTGTAAACATGACATCAGTTCAAAAAACCGAATATAAAAGCAACGATACATCGTTCAATAAATCCGACCTATTCGTAGTTGTAATTTTAAATAAACGACTTGTATGTGTAATAAACATATCTACGTAGAAACAAAACAAAAACACTTGTTTATTTTGTGTTGAACCCTTTAACATTCGGATACCAGTTTCATGGTTTGTTTTATTTGGAATTTTGCGTAAAGCTATACGAAGGATTTCTGCGCTAGCCGTCCCAATTTAGCAGTGATAGACTAGAGGGAAGGCAGCTAGTCAAAACCACTCACCGCCAACTCTTAGGCTACTTTTTTCCAACAAAAAGTGGGATTAACAGTCCCATTATAACGCCCCCATGGCCGAAAGAGCGAGCATGTTCGATGACAGGGATTCGAACATGTGACCATCAGATTGAGAATTGTGTTTAGTGTTCTTACAATGTTCTAAATTTAAGTTTTAGAGCAGTTGCTTATATTGTGCGCAAGCTCAGTATTTTTGTTTGTGGCTGGCAATTATTAAACTACCTATAAATTTTTAATTGAAAAGTGTTTGCTAAGAGAGTGAGTCATAATCGAAATTGTCCAAAGTGTCTTATTATCCGATAATTAACCGATTGTTTCCCAACCAGCCCTATTTTTTTTTCTACTCTAGCATTTAAAATAATTTTATAAAATTAATAGTAATTGAAAAAAAAGTGAGTTTAACTTAGTACATTTCCAACTACTTACTATCTTCTTGAAAGTTAAGTTTTAAATAAAATGTAAAACGTATGCACTTTGAACAATATTTTAGATGGTTCGGCCGTCTGAAGATTTTATTTGTTTGTTCGTTTGTTATAAAGCACAAAACTACACGATGGGTTATCTGCATTCTGCCCACAGTGAGCATGCAAACCCGATTTTTAGCATTATAAGCACATTGATATATCGCTGAGCCACCGGGGTGGGCAACTATTTTATTTTGATCGATAGATGTGTTCGTTACGTAGTTTTGTATCTTTATAAATATTCTACGAAGAATTACTTATAAAATTATTCAGTAGACTCTTTCCATTACACTAATGTACTTGCCATACATTACTTATGATATTTATAATATAGACAAAACAATGGTAATGAGTGGCCTCACGTGTGTGATCTGCTGTTAGGTAGGTGGATTACTTCCGTGAATCCAAAACGAAAACTATCGTTAAATGTACTTACCTAATTACTCCTTAAGCCTCGACATCCCACCTAGTCCCAAACGTGTGATAATAAGTTAGCATTAACACTAAAACTTTGGGATTCATTATCATTATTTCCAATAGAATTGATTAAGGAAGACTTGAAAGCAGATGAGAAAGATACCGAATAATGATAAGTAACATGAATATAGTATCAAAAAGCATTGTTTTATGTAAGTAGGACTATATTCATGTAGAATTTACATACAACTTCATAAACGATTTATTATCACAAATCTTATATGCTCCAACATAGGATGGATAAATGGAAAGGAGTGCTGTAATTAAATAACACACATCTCAAAATGATAAGGAAGTATTTATTATGAGTAGCGATAAGTACTTTATCAGTTTAGATCTACATACTTCTACCTAACAAATTTCACACGAACTGTTTAGAAGATTCATGATAGACGAAATAAATATGATTTAAACATTAGAAGAACTTTAGAAGAATGAAGTGATTTCTGCTAGAGTATATTCATCTATCTTGCAGGATTTGTTTCATATAATTTGTGCACTGCTGCTTCAGAGAAACTAACTGATTGAGGTGTGTAACATAGTAGAGCTTTATGAGGACATCAATTTTCATACATGACGAATAAAAAATATTTCTATGCACAGTGTTAATAATAATTACGAAAACACACAGGTGAGACATACAAAAACATCACAAACAATGAATAGTTAAACTAATTAGTCTATTTGTCATTAGTGCAATAAATTATTAAAAAAGTACAAAAGAAAAGTTATGATTTTGTACAAAACGCTAGTGTTTTGTAGTCGCTTTATAAAGAAAATAAATTTTGTACTTTTATGTCACCATACGTTTATCAATGTATTATTATGAAATATTATTCCAAGTGTCCTGTATTACTACCCACAGTTCAGCCAATTCATTATGGTTGCCTTTTGACCTTTTCAGTTTCCATATAGCCGATTGAACAATAATAATACCTTTCAGATATCATTTTACTACATTAGCTGCATACTGGGGATCACTGTCTTGCTGGATTACTTGGCAGTAGTCAGGGTGCCATCAATTTTATATAAACTTCAACCCTATTGGTTGAGACACAGCTCACATTTATATTGGTACTCAGCATGCTTCACTACAGATGTTGTACTTTGATCGTAATTCTATATTCTTCACTGCTAACGAACAAACTATCGCTGATTGTTGTCAAATAATTTCAATTTTAGTTTTTCTATAAAGAGCAGCCTATAACTGCTTTTTTCCAGCTTTACTCATCTAACTATTTGGAGTCTGTTGTCCGCTTCAGCCTATTGGTTTGGTTATCGCTCCTGAGCCTCGGTTTTTGAGTAGCTACACATCCAATGAGGACACTTCGTACTAATGTGTGTCTTACTGCTATGCAGGTGTTATTCACACGTGGATTTACTGCTAGGTCATTAGGCAAGATGTTTTTACTGGATTGCTTTGGTTTCATGGGTCATCAGAATGGCGGTAAAATCCACCTATTCGGTCAGATAAGAGCAGCCAAAGAGTTAATGATTAGTGTTGTTGACTAGCTGCCTTTCCTCTAATGACTCTAGTCTATCAGTTTAAAACCAGAAGCGTTTATGTGCAGATAACCTTTTTTATAACTTTGCGTAAACATTTTAAGACAAAAAAACAACAACATTAAAATCGTTGATAAAATCTAACTAGGATTTTTTTTAAAGTTAACTTTATGAAGAGAGGTCAACCTGGTGTCGACGATGGTTCGCTCTTTTGGCTTAAGGGACGATATAATGTCATGGTTATAATCCCATTATTCTTTGGTAAAGAGTAGCCCAAGGATAGTAAATGGATGCTGATGGCCGGTTGCCTTAGTCATAAACAAATACAAAAATGAAGCCAGGTCCTCAAGCCGAAACGTATTTTACGTTAATAAGTTTAATGTAAATAGTTTTATGTTCGTTTAGATAACCTAGACTTTTTTTTTAATGACATCCTTATATTAAAACAGCTCGTTATGTCAAAAGATATACAGCTATTCGTTCGTTCCTATTATATCTGTATATATTTTACATACATAAAGTTTGTGAATCTACTTTTTTTTGCGATTACTTTAATTTTTATACGAGTTGCATAATGTAAACAAAGCTCAGTTGTATTACGTTGAGAAACATTATTCTCACAATAGTATGAACTTCATTTTAGGATCAAATAGTTCGCTTAGTTAAACAGTAATTATTACCTCTGCCACCTAAGGTGGATGGAGGCTATATTTTCACCTCCGTGTGTATGTTTGTGTATTTGTCAGCACGATTTCTGAAAAACGGCTGAACTGATTTGAACAAAAATGGGTATACAATTGGACTATGACCCAACTTAAAAGTTATTAGTTTTTAGATGGTCAAGGTCAAAGAATAAAAAATCTGTTAACATAGGTACTAATTTTTCACATTATGTTTGCTTTATAACTCTGTCAAAAATGATCGGATTTTAATGAAACTTGGTGTACTTATGTGAATAGAATATTATTCCTCATTGCTTTGCCAAATATGATCCGTGTCCATTAATAACGAAGGACATACAGACACATTTTCATATTTTTGAGGGTCGAATATGATTAACCCTGCGTGGCGGAGGTATGAGCTCTACGGAGCGCCCCTTAACTTATATCCTGTTATTTAACAAAACGACATGTGAAAGTGCTGCCATCATGAACAAAATACCTTTAAAGTTTGTATGGTGGCAATTATTTTAAAATACTGTTAACCAATGAAATTAAGTAAATTTGATAAAAGCTAATAAATCATAATACCAAAACTCTTACTAAAAGTAGATCCGATGAGATAAACATACATTAATACTTCGAAATAAAAACATAAATAAATAAAGGTTTTTTACATTTATTTATTCAGTTTAGCCATCTTAATGAATATAACTGAATTTCAAGTGGTAACTAAAAATTTTTCACTTTATGCGAATATAATCGTTGGGCAATAAGATGGTAAATTTTGTGAAACCAAAACCGTTGATGAAAATGCTCACTTGGCAAGTAAATCCTTTGGCAGATCAACAACAACAACAACAAAAAAAAAAAAACATATCTAAAGCTAAAGCTACTTAGGAAAACGTTTCACCTGACTCAATCAGTCATTTAGCGTTTAGTAAATGACATTCTATGAAGCTTACTCTATTCAGCGGTTGATATGTAAAGTAAAAGCCAGTGATGCAGGTGACCCACTTGGCTGTTCAAGCAATAAGCGATTAGTAGGTATACTAATTCTGTATAGCCTAAGTCAATAAAGAAAAAGTTACACATAACTAACACAGAAATTATCGATTAATAGGTAAACTTCTCGAAATCCTAAGTCAGGGGAGCAGGAGTTCTACTTGGACATTTTTCAGGTAAGGATCACTAAAAAATGAGCCAATGGACGTAATAAAAGAAGACCTAAGGAAACGTAAGATATTGAAATCGACATTTCCTTTCTTTAAAGGACGAAATGGTAGATAACAGTTTGTTTGTTTTTGAATTTCGCGCAAAGATACACGAGGGCTATCTGCGCTAGCCGTCCCTAATTTAGCAGTGTAAGACTAAAGGGAAGGCAACTAGTCATCACCACCCACCGCCAACTCTTGGGCTACTCTTTTACCAACGAATAGTGGGATTGACCGTCACATTATAACGCCCCCACGGCTGAAAGTATTCTATACTTGAGCCAAACATAACAATTCATTCTAGGTTAAAATGCTGGTCATATATGTAGTATATACTCCTATCAATTTAACAAACAACAGCATGTTTGGTGTGACAGGGATTAGAACCCGCGACCCTCTGATTGCGAGTCGAGTGCCTTAACCACCTGGCCATGCCGGGCCGGTAGATAACAGATGAATATATAACCGTTATAATTGTAAGTTATAGTTTTCTCAACTTTTTCTCACCTGCCCAAATAAATAACGATATTCTTATCCGATCTTTGAGTTTTTTTTTTGTATACTCTCTAAATATTTCCAAATTACCTTGACATGGAAACGTATATAATACATTTCATTCGAAGAAGGTGAGATTAAACTCCAACACCAATAAATGTAAAGTTATATAGTAAATTATAAGTTTTATTCAACTGGTTAATCTTTCTTATAGGGGAGAAAATTAGTCAATATGGAAAATCTAAAAATCTATGATTATTATGAGTCTCAATCGATCAGGTTGGAAAATTCGAGAAAGTTCCCAATATTTTTAAAACCAATTAATTTTTAACATCAACACTGACGTATTAGCATTAACACTAATTTCCAGCATACAAATTTATAGGTAGATCTTCTAACACATCTTTATTTGCATACGTTAAACAAGATTGATAACTTTGTGTGTGAAGTGATTATTAGAGTCCATAAATGCAGAGGTGTAGTCATATCATGACCAGTCTGCGTTTAACTTGTGTTTAGCCTCGTTCTAATTTTACATCTGAACTTTGGATGTGTTGAATTTATCAGGAGGTGTTTAATAATCATATATTTATGTAAAAATACCTACTGACACTTACTCAAGTAGGAACTTTGTTGATTTATAGCGTGAGTGTGATGCTACCTGTGATACAGTACAGATATACCTTCTCTCGAATTTAATCTCTAATCACTATCCTCGCAAACTATATAGGAAAAACGAAAAACAAAGAGAGGAGTGGATGTTGATGGATAATCCCACAACGTCCCACATCTTTACCAACATTTAATGTCTGCAGAAGGTTGTGGGAAGGTGGTTGTCAAATAATATACAGTAGGTTATTGAGGTGGTAATAAAACACCACATTTTAATTTCGGCATTGCAGCCCCAATAATGATAACCAATATAACAATTAAGTCAGAACTAAGAAATTAATGAAAATTGAATGAAAACGCTGATTAAACTACAGTATTTATAACAGAATATTTCCAACGAAACTTCTTAGAAGAGCCATCAGTACGACAAATATGTAAGGATTGGTTTTGTTTGTTTTGAATTTTGCGCAAAGCTATACGAGGGTTACCTGCGCAACATTTATAGAAAAAAGCATGACCAAAAAAGGGCTTACCTTAATCTCTATGTAAAAGTGTTAAAAGTTTTATTGTACTAATTTTGTTATTTTATTTCACAGCCTGAAGATAGATACAAAGATGAATCAACAAGACATGAAAACAATTGTAATAGGAACAATGACTAATCAATAACACCAAGGTAAAAGTTGGATGGTGAGGGGTTAGGTATTATAAAACATATCTTAGCATTAAAGGAACTTAACCGTGCATACAAGAAATAATTAGCTATTTACAGCTTACGCTTAGACTTTAGCTTTAGCCTACAATGCAGAAATTAATTAAAAGATAATTGAGACACGTAATATTGTATCTATGACAAGATAAAGTCATTGTTATAAAATCTTCCCCCTCAGTGCATTGTTACACAAATCTAACACCGGATGATCAGTTAGCTATTCTGAAATACAAATTTTTGATCAATCACCCTATGCTGTATTTGGGGATTCTACACAATCTTGTTTCATTTTTCACTTTCTAGCTAGCTCTCATGTGACGAGTTAGTGGACTGTTGAAATTTTGCTTAAATTGACTCAAAATATCGTTAGTAAAATGTGCAACCGCTTCCATACCATTGGCACAGTCGATTGGAATACCTGGACAAGATACTGTTATTGGCAAGATTACCTCTAACTATCGATTGTAGTTCGCCGTAGTGATAGAGTACCTCCCTCGAGACTTAGTTACATACTAACACCATGCCAGTCTATAAGTAGTTTGAAACATATTTCACAAGGCCATCTTGCATGCCATGTGCCTGGTGACGTATATTCCACTTGAAATAAAGTACTTTCAAAGTACTAACACATGTGGAGCAGTATTATTTTTAATAGTGAACAGCTTTTCATCATGCAGCCTGATTAATTACAAGCGTCTACTCAGTTGGAAAGAATCTGAAATGATATCTATCTACATTTCCTTACAAATTCATGACACATATGGTGGAAGTATGGTGTTGACAAGAATCAGCACTAGCGAACGTACCGACTCTTACATCTTGACACCATTAATACCACAAGTTAAAAAGACCGCATTCTATAATCCTGTGTGCTGCCATAGACTGGTCCAATTGGCCCTGATTTCAGCCTAAAGGATAATAACGCCTGCCATTCTGTACTAAACTAGTCAACACATTTCTTGATTATTGGGGAGTAACTTAATGGATTAGCTCACGTGCTCACCATAAATCAAATCTATCGAGTATGTCAGTAGAATGTTTCAGGTAGACTCGTTGTATTCTACCAGAAGGTTCTAGACACTAATGATTTCAGAGGAGTGTCAAATAATACTTCTAAGATATTCGGATTTTAAATGCAACAACGATGATTGTCTGTTCTTTATGTTAATGATGAACTTTCTTCATATCGCAGTAAAATTTAATTAACTATAGCTTCTCAAGGCTCAACAGTACGTCTGAATGTTTATCACGCTAAAAGTCGGATTTCAATATTCGCAATGGGTATAGCACAGATAATCCCCTGTGAAGCTTTGTGCTTGATAACAAACAATCGAACATAAACTGCATAGATATAAAAGTACCCGTACCAAATGCTCATTTACGAGCTAAGGCTGAATGGCCAATTATTTGTATTTTAGGTTTACAATATTTTATAACATTGGCAGTGCCTTGACGAAGATAAAATATGGCAGTTTCTAGTTATCTTTAATTTGTTTGTCCCCTTAGGGAACTCTTTAAATGTGGTAGAAAATTATTCATATAATTTTGTTGAACTTAAATTAGCCTATAGGGGTTTTAATTTTGTTGAACTTAAATTCGCCTATAGGGGTTTTGCAGGTGAGGTCATAGAATTTCTGTTTCATTCAACCCTGCCATATTGGATGTCAAACATTCCCTTTTAGCAGTCAACAGCAACCTATATTATATAAGTACAAGATTTGTTAAAGCTTTGCATGCTATCAGTGGCTTAAACATTGCTTCTGGAGTAAGACAGAAATCCAAAGCTCTACTATTATTTAGGTTTTCCATATATCTTTCTTATTGTACACTTCTGAGATGATAACGTCACATAATACGATATTATAAGACAATTTTGTAATTTTTTTACCTAAGACAAATATAAGTACTTGAAGTCAAATATAGGGAAGTAAACTATAAAAACGCGACGTTTTTACGACAGTAAAATATCTTTATACGTTTGATGAAGATTTCTGGATATGCTGAGCTTTAAGAGTTTATAACATCTATTCGTGAACACATTAATAACTAGTGAAGATAATCTTTCAGAAGTAATAGCCCTACTTTGAAACTGCTTACATATTTCAAAGTGGAAATGTGTGAAGAGTACGCTTTATGATATAAATATGAAAAGGGAAATTATCGAAAGAAGTCTATAGATTTTTATCTATAACGTAGCAATAACTTAGTGCTAGCAAAGTTACTACATGTTTAGCTATTTAAAATATGGATAGGATGTTCAAAAGACAGCATCTTCATATGTAAACATTTATATATTGTTATTAATTTTTTAGTTCTATCAGTAATTTCACACTAATAGAAAACAAGTTAAGTCCAATGTGACATACAAGTTTTTGTTTGTTTCCAAGTCCTACGTTTTTACATAATACACTTTCAGACAGCATGTTTGAACTATTCCATTTTAAATAATAAAGTACATAGGCAATCCTCACTATCTTTATACGTATCATGAAGTCCTCCAATGGCACAGCGGAATGTCTGTGAGGCTATGTGCTTAATTTAATTTTAAAGAAACCTAACGTATCATAAAATAATTGAGAGTGATCATAGTAGTTGTTTTTTTCTGAATAAAAACAACAACAAACATACAAATTATACAAGTTAGAAAATAGGGATAATATATTTAATGAATAGTACAACATTAATTCCTAACATTTCTGAGCATGTGATTTCTTATCACATCAAATATATCAAACATCTATTTCTTATGTGTGGTATGTACATGTACATTTACCGACTAGGCGAATATTAACGTAATTTTGAAACGTTAGTATATATATTATTGTATAGAATACTCTAAACTATTTTTATGTAGCATAAACCTATAATGGCATGCATCATATTTTCAGCTAGATTATGACATAGACTTTCTGAACGATGTACAAAGATGCAAAAAACCGTTTGTAGAAGTTTCATGTAAAAATAACTCTCCATGAAAGCATTATCGGGATTTAATCCTGTCAGCAGCGAGTATTCAAGTGGTGAGTTCCTGCTATCTATTTAAAATATAAATTTTATTGTGAATTTATCTCATACTGAACTAAACCTTATTACTTTGCTTACACTTAAATTTACATGGCTCAAAGCTGTTTTCTTCCAATGACTCTACACTTAAACTTTTGTTAACTTTAAGCCATTTTTTAGTTTATATGTTATTCATGATGAAACGTAACTGTGTTTTCGAAACACAACGACTTTCCTATTCTGAGAAAGGATATGACTAAATCCAACGCTCGTAAATACGCCCCAGTATAAGCTTGCTATTGGGGGAAACATGCAGTAACGTTAAAACTGTGTTAAAATATTGTGTCATTTAAAGAATAACCACAAATCTCTAGTATTTGCTTAGTTTCTTTGAGGCAGAGAAGAGATGGAATAAGTATGAACTTCATATTCTGCTCCTCTAAGCCTTCCGGAGGGATATCATAACAAATTTATCTGGTCCGTTTTCGTGAAAAGGCACAGATGTCGAGGTCATAATCAGACAGCCATGAAGAACATACTGTATCAGAGTAGAAACTCCAGTTGTAACACCAGACCGCCGATTCTTGTCCTCTTGACTATATGAAGTATATGGTTGAGTTCCCATGGTAATATTAAACTAGCATTTAGGATGATAACATTGATATTAAAACCTAAGGTCTGTAGTTTCACCAGAGAGCGAGATGATGGAAAATTTCTTGACGATTCACTTCTTTCCGAAATCCTCGTAATTTCGGGTACACCACTGCAGAAGGTTGGGAGGTCATCTACATCTGGCGACCCAGATTTGTGCCTTGACTTCCCGCAATAAGTATAGAAAGTAAACAAAACGTAAGATTTTGTAATAGGAACAGGACGATAGAAAATACCTCTCGTATATGTGATGTTAAAAATAAAAACGAATCTTCTACACGCGGCGATCCAGCAATTCATTACGTGATGAAAAGTTTCGATACTAGTGCAGAAAGGACAAAAGTTATGACTTTATACTAAATTTGCATAATATAGTGCTCATAAATATAACTCCATGGGCTAATTTTCAGGCAAAGCCACTTTTTGTGGCCTCAACTTGTCTGGAATTAACTGTATCCCAGAATATTTTTTTCCAGAATATATCCTGGTAATTTATTTTCACTGACTTTCCCAGATTTGTTTTTATTTCCCAAGATATGGTATCCCCCTGTATTGTAGAACCTATCTAACCTGATCCCCACTGCGCAAGTACTGCAGTAAGTGAATCCTGTACCTTGAATGCGACGACACGTATCACTTAGATTTATAAGATTTGAGAAAGCTTGACATCTCACAATAACATGCCCTTTCTTTCATCCACCATGGGGTCGAGAATTGTATTAAAATATCTATATTACAAATACAGCATAGATAGCCATACAAGTTATGAAAGAAGGATTTTCTTGGATAATTTTTGTCAGGGGCGTAAATATTCATGATACGAACTATACGGCTGTTAAATTGGAGATTGAATCAACACATGTTGTCATACTGGTTGGATCTAAAACAGTTAACCATATCAGAAAACTTAGGATTATAGATAACATCTGTACCTAATTTTTCTGATAATATAAGGTTCCAGTAAAAGCGGATATTTTACGTATTTTTAAAGGTTTTTGATGTCATTCTGATTATAAGAATGTCTTTGTTGGAGAAAAAAGTAGATCTATGTTATGTCTCCTAATTTAGTCCATTACATCTTTCACAAACTCTTGATTTTTTTCTCTTTTTTAAACCCCTGGATGTTTATGGTTAAGAGAGCGAGGGTCATGAGATATTTTTTAAACAGCAAGCTTAAAATAACGTGTATTATTTTTTAAGCAAAGGAACCTTACAACCTAAGTAACTTTACCCCAAACTTACCGGTCAACCTCTTCTATTCCTGGTTCTCTTTTTCATCAAGTTACAACTTGAAACTGAGGAAGAAATTTTATGTTTCTTTCACTGATCTTTCGATCTGACGAGTCGCTTCCCTTTGAGGAGCCACTCATCTTCAGATAACTTTTAGGTGTATCATTCGAAGAGTACTAGATAACTTTCTTCCATACTGCCAGATCAGTTTCATTAGCATTTTAACTAGCACATTATCTTTGGTACATTCGTCCATTATTATTCTGTCAACTTATTCTTCACTCTGAATGTTTAACTGGCTGGTTTCTTTGGCATTATCGAGCTTATCTCTGCCGTCGTTGGGTTTTGCTTCTTTTATTAAAGGGACAGTGGTTTCAGCGACCTAGGCAAACATTTTTGTGTGGCACAAGGCATGACTTAACAAAGTTTTCTCACCCCCAGTTTTACATCTCACGGATTCGTGACCAGGTTGATTATGTCTCCTACGGACTGGAACAGTGCATCGAGCAGCCAGGAGTGCTGTGCCCCAGCATCTTGCAACGAGTGGATTATACCTGAAAAGTTGACATTCACTCTACACTGGCAAACCCAAGTAAAGTTGAGTATGGGTTTAACATATCGATTTTTACTCAAAGATTACCAGTTTCATCTTCAATAAAATATTTGTAAGTTCCCCAAGTGTTATCAGGACATTGCCAAGTTCCTTCATTACGATTAAAGCTTATCTTTCTATATTTCTTATAAGAATTGATAATTTCATTAGGTGTTAGCCGGTTGTTTTTAAACATGTCCTATTTGTTTAATTATCAGTGTTGGGATTGTATATTTATACTATCTGGTGCCTATTTTCACTTATTGTAATCAGAATGGTTCATTTGTGTGTTTGTGTGTGTAAAACATAAAAAAGAGAAATTAAATATAGTACTTATTCCACAGCATTTAAATAATATAGACGTAACATGTCAGAATGTAATAATAAATCATATTTTAGGAAATCGAGCTAGAATAATGTTAACATGTTACTCCTTTCTTAATTAACTACATTGTTCAGATTCGCTTCGACAGTTAAAACTATTATATTGTGATTTAGTAAACTGAATTCATCAAAGAACACTGCTGGCAGTAAAAGGCAAATCTGTTCGAGGCAGATACAGCCTGCACAAAATGTAAATCAACAAAAACTAAATGAAGCATATAATAAACCAAACAGGAATGGAATGCATTTTCCGAAATCAAGATAATCACAATTTGATCTTGATAGCATTTCTTATTTGTTATTCACATGACCATAAACAAAACAGGCATTGTCTTAGTATTGATAGTCCAAATGCGACTTTGATGATCATATCTAGCTGGCATAAGTATGCTATGTTTAGATTTTATGCAATGAATGTGTACGTACGTGTGTTTGATTAAACCTCGGCATTTGCGTTGACAGAATTTTACCAATAAATCAATCAAGGAGATATTATGACAGAATTACATGCTATTTCATTTCGGGCTTTAAAAAAAAAAAACATTTTTATTATTTGTGGTATAACATAAAGTAATAGGCCCGGCATGGCCAGGTGGTTAGGGCGCTCGACTTCGCTTCGCTTTCCTGACTCGAAGCAAGTCAGGAAAATTCGTTTTTTTATAAGTAGGCAGAAATGAAACGTCATTTAAAAAGTGTTTTAACTTAAATACTTTTCACTTTGTTCAATTGTATTTCCCGTCACACCAAACATGCTCGCCCTCTCACCTGTGGGGGGCGTTATAATGTGACGGTCAATCCCACTATTCGTTGGTAAATGAGTAGCCCAAGAGTTGGCGGTGGGTGGTGATGACTAGCTGCTTTCCCTCTAGTCTTACACTGCTAAATTAGGGACGGCTAGCTTTGTGTAGCTTTGCGCGAAATTCAAAACAAAACAAAACATAAAGTAATAGAAAATATAGGTTTGTTTTAAAATAAATATTATTCGAATCTCTAATGACAATGCTATAATACACTGTGTTCAGCATATTACAAAATGAAATATGTGAAGCTATACGAAAAAGTAAAGAAATGCTACAACATATGTGCATGGTTTAGATACAAATGTAATATAATGAATGTAATATAAAACATTTTGATGAAGTAATTTATTTCTTCCAATTTGAAATTCTATCTTACAATAAAACGGAACTAACTCGCACACTTAACCTGAATAGCACGTCTTCAAGATACTATCTTCATTTCTTTTTATTTGTGTGTGTGTGTGTTCATTCATTTCGAGCTATCTTAGTCTCCAAATGTCAGATAAGCATGGCCTTACAAAATATATTGATTTACAAAGGACTATCTGTGCTCTGCCTACCACGGGTATCGAAACCCTGTTTTTAGCAGTATAAGTCCACAGACATACCGCTGTGCCATTGGCAGACATTTACTAAAAGAAAAAGGAAACAGTCTTTTTTTCCAAACGTTCGTTCTTGACCACCAAATAGAAAATGCTATTATGTATCAAATGACGAATTTCCCAAGCTATATACAAGGATTATACTCAGTATGTACGCTTTTATTTCAAAAAGATAACGAAGTTAAAGTGCATTTCATCACTAACAGAACATGATTCTAACTTCTAAAAAAATACATGCGATGCCTCGTTTCTTGTGTGTGATTCGACTGCAAAAAACAAAAACACGTTTCATTTCCAATAGTGTATTTCATATTGCTATCAAATATCAATTACACTATTCCGAACAAAAAAAAATATTTATATATATATATACACATATCCAGAAATAGAACGAACGAAACCTGAAAGGGCTATGATTAACGAACAAATAACTTTTTTCGAGTATTTATACGTTTTCTTAATTGATGTTTACGAAATACAATGACGTCTTTTACATACAACCTTTTCTAATTACCGAATCAGAAGTTTAAAAGTAAGAACATATGGTAAATTTCTTTAGTTTAAAAATAAGAACATATGGTAAATTCCTTTAGTTTAAAAGTAAGAACATATGGTATATTTCCTTAGTTTAAAAGTAAGAACACATATTAAAATTATTTAGTTTAAAAGTAAGAACATATGGTAAATTTATTTAGTTTAAAAGTAAGAACGTCTGGCACCTTTCTTTAGTATAAAAATAAGAACACATGGCAACTTTTATTAGTTTAAAAGTAAGAACATATGGTAAATTTATTTAGTTTAAAAGTAAGAACGTCTGGCACCTTTCTTTAGTATAAAAATAAGAACATGTGGCAACTTTTATTAGTTCAAAAGTAAGAATATATGGCAACTTTCTTTAGTTTAAAAGTAAAGACATATGGTAACTTTTATTAGTTTACAAGTAAGAACATATGACAACTTTCTATAGTTTAGAAATAAGAACACATGGTAATTTTTTTAGTTTAAAAGTAAGAATATATGGCAAATGTCTTTAGAACATCTACAAAGGTTTGAACAATTTAAAATATCCAGCAGATTGATTACATTATACTGAAGCGAATTTGAATATGTGAATGAGAAAAACACATGACCACCACAGCCGATATAAAGTGGTGGTGGTACAGATTGTATCAGAACTACATTTCACATTCTTTTCTACTTCGAAGGTGTTGCGATGGCATTAAAAATTGATCGCTTTTTGGATTGGTTTTAGGAACCCTAAAATGTGTCCAGATCGGAAATTTAGAGTATCTAAGACTGGGGAATATCCCTTGCACTTAATGGCATTGGAAAACAAATGAATGTGGAATCAAGAAATATCTCCCACAAAAAAAAAAAACCGACATACGTTACGTGTACATAAGTTACTTTCACGACACATCCGTTCAACCGTCACATATCTCAAGCAACTGGAGGATGAAACGGGTTTTCATACTATTCCATACGGAGCATATTGGTAAAGTCGTTTATGGATTTCTATATTGCTTGTATTGTAACTTTTTTTTTAGCCATACAATGGTCCATTCAGATCTTCTTTTTCAGAATCGTGAGACAGAGAAATTTGTAACGTCTATATACCCAAAATACTGGTAAAGTGATTTCAGGCTTCTCTACGGAAATTTTATATCCTTTTTTTGGACTTTGTTTCTGTGAATATATTTTTTTTGTGGATTTAACAATAGGTTTGCGATCGCTAATGAAACTGAGAGTACTTTACATTCACATCCTTCTGCTAGATGGTAACTGATTATAGATGAGTCTAAGGCAAACTGAGTTTTATGGATTCGTGAGTAAAATATGTTAGTCCTCTTAATGAGCATTAGGAGATTGAGGTTGATCGATAAATCTTCTTTTTGGAAGCCATTTTAATCAAGGATGCCTTCTCTCCGCGTGGAGGGTTTAGAATTTAAGTCACCGACAACCAGAACATCTTTTAATTGAATATGTGCTAATATTAGATTGATGTAGATCGTTGGTTGATAGTGAGCTTGGTTAATTTGAAAGGTGGATAATTACTGCATCAATTTCTGGGTAACCATCATTCTCAGAGGATAAAGAGAGTCATTTGGTTCAACATTTTCAAATTTCCATCGATTTTTGATTAAGCAAGTTAATCCTCCTCCACTTCGACCTTTACCTATCTTTTCTGATTCATATGTAGTCTTTTAAATACAGATTCAAGTATTTAATGAGTTTTGTTTCGTGTGGTCTTACAATATGAATGTTGTTTTTATGTAGGATGCCCAGAAGTTCCTATATTTGTCAGAGATCTGCTGCGACTATCTATAAGATTCTGCGCGTCAGTTATATCGTAAGCGGTAGCATTTTTGGTATCATTTACTCTACTTTTCATGGTTGAGAAGAGGAGTGTCAGATCATACTTAGCAATTGGGGTTCAACATCAGCCTTTTTACGAAGGATGACCCTATTAGGTTTCTTGCTTCCGGTTTTACTATATGACATAGCCTTATGAGGCATTCCAATCCTCTTTCATTTTCACTCAACTAGCAGCTAAGAAGCTTGGGCTGAACATTACGAGAAATAGTTGCTGACAAAACTTTTAATGAGCATTTTACATAGGAAAACGCAATAATTCATATTACTGGCAGTCTATTCGGTATAATAATGCTATATAAATTAGGTACTTAAAGCTTTCTATAACTTAGAGGTTCCTGTAGTATTAAAATGGATTTTTCATAGATCATTACAACAAAATAATTCCAAGTACATTCGTAATTAACATGTTAATGACCAAATGTAAAGTTGCCTTAATTACGTCTTGTTTAATTATCTGCTGAATCAATGCTTATTTTTCAATTAGTAGAAAATTTGTATAATATCTTATAATTACTTGAACTTGAATCGAATTAAAGAAGCAAACATTAGTAGTAAATACCAAAAGGGCAGCTTATAGTTTTCTGTTATTCTCATTATTGAATTCAGTGAAATATAAACTTCGACGAACCCAGCTGAAAACGCGATGAGACAGGAAGTATGTTCTACACAGCTCATTTTTTTTTGTTTTGTTTATGTGTATCTAACCTAAACCACGTAACATCTTCTTTGCTTTTTGAACGTATTAGTAGAATTTTAATTCAACGTGACTTTTATAGCAACTTAAATAATAGTAGACATATTTTAAATGGTTTAGTTTTTTAGTTTAGTCTCCACTGATTTAATTTTTAGGTCCTCCTTTGTCAACCACTGTAGTCAACACGGAATGTAAATAAACTCTGAACTAGCAACTTGATATCTGGCAGTTAAATTTTAATTCTGTAAAATTATTGGCATATATTAAAGTTCTATAACAATATCAATAATCAACTGAGCCTGGGATATGTCTTCAGGCTTTAAAAAACGAAAATTATATAAAAAAAATTCATATGCATAGTTTGATTCTCATCAAAGTCTAAAGCGGTGTTTTCGTGTGTTTCTTTTTTCTAGTCTTAGAAATATAAGAGCATAATCGTATATTAAAGGGGACTCAAAGATGTTTTATTGATGTTGTTGCATTTTAGTATATATATTAGAATGCTTGGTTGCAAGTTTTCGTTTACTGGATACATAAATTAAAACGAGAATGTTAAAATAAGGCAACTTGCAAGTTTCCAGCTGAGTTGCATAGTATTGAAATCAATTTAAATCACAAGAAACTACAATAATGTAATGAGACAGCTGTCTAAGTTATAGTGATTCATATTTTCTCCTTCTTTTTCAATTTAGAGAATAGCCGATGTTTCATGGTTTTGGAACTTAACTTGATATTGATATATAATGCACCAATGAACCTAAGAAACGTATTTCATAAGTACGTTTAAAGAAACCAGCCATTCAACATTATTCATTTTACCTTAGAATTGTAAACAATTTAGTAAGTTGTTGGTTCAGCCTGTTTATTCTGTTAGAATACTGTACGTTTGATTTTTATTTCCAGAACTTATTATATCAATGGACACACGCTTACATTACTACTATAGTATTATAATATTTCTCTTTAATAGAGGCTGAAGCTCGAAAACATTATTTAATTGGGCCTGATCCGGATGATATACATCAATATTTATTTTTGTATTTAAAAAGTTTTAAATTAAAGCATTTACTGTACATAACAAGGAATGCATATACATTCCCAAAGGTGTTTATATACGTGCATTTACACGGGGATATGAAATTGATTGCAATTACCACTATAAGTAGTCCTCTCTCCAAATATAATATGTATTAATTGATCATGGAGAATATTATGTAGATGGTTCCTACATCCCAGTCGTAAAGAGTGGTCAGTTAGTATCGTGGTATTGCACTGTTTTAATTAACTTGGACTGTTAACAGTTAAGTGAAGTATTGAATGTATTATTGTATAACTGACATTATAGGTGAAGCTTCATTGCCTTAAATTTTGAACACCCAGGATATATTTTGGACAACCAAGAACTCTCTGAAGAATCCAATAAATTACTGTAAAACATTTATGAAATCAGCTTTAAGACGGCTTTGAAAGAGGAGTAGCATATTATTCCATCAGATTTGTACCAAGTTTGGTTGCAAGTTTTATTAACTGAATCTAGGCTGGGATGAATCCACTCTTTATGAAAAGGGGAACCTCTCACATCAAGTTTGCCCTATGAATACTTTTGGAAATATATTTGTAGTTTAGTAAACTTACATACTTCACAACAGTTAATACAGAAGCTGTGGTACATTTCCACAGGCAAAATCAATGAACGATTAATTCCCGTATAGATACATGCAGTTAAATCTACATTGATAAATCAAATTACAGAATTTAAAGTTTTGGATTTTTATCTTGCAGAATGTTCAAATGAAGTTGAAAAACATGGAAAAAAAACACAAAACTGGTTCATTAAATATTCGTTAATCAGAAAATGTATCAAAAGAGATGAATTGCAACAATTATTTTATTAGAAATTTATACTTTTGAAAGTCTGGAAAATCATCTGCTATTTTAATCGCTATAAGATATGCAAGAAATAGCATTGTCACAAGTTTATAGCGTTTCTTTCAAGTCGTTAAAACGCCATATTTTTTCTTCTTGAAATGCATCGATTTATGAGCTTCTTTGATCTTTGCCTTTATGTACGACCATTTTTCTTTATAGTTCTTTTCAATTCTGAACGTGACATCTGTGCAACTTTGTTACATGAACCGATATTATATTAGCATCTTGACGAGACTTTTCAACAAACACTGTTAAATAAGGACTAGGGGGAGAGGCGCTGTTGAATATGACAACTTCACCACAAATATTGAATGACATATGATTTCTTTGTTTGTGTGGAATTTCGCCCAAAGCTACTCAAGGGTTATCTGCGCTAGCCGTCCCTAATATTAAGTTTATGGGTTAGACTGAAGGCAGTTAATCATCTCTTGGGCTACTCTTTACCAACTCTTTACCGTCACATTATAACGTCCCATGCCTGAAAGGACAAGTAAATTTCGAGGACGGGATTTCATCCTACGATCATCAGATTGCGAGTCGAATGGCCTACCCACCATGCAAATGACTTATGAATGCATGCTCCAAATTGTAATTTTGTGTAATGGCAATACAGGTTTATTTTGTACTATCGTTTATTTTTCTCTTGCGATCTAATTCGGAGTATGAGTATTGACTTAAAATACAAACGTTACTTTAAAGAGGAGAGGAATATCATAAAATGTGGTTAATACATTCATAATTTTGAAGTAATACCTCGTAGGTATAAAAATATTTTTTATGAATATAAAACAATAGAAAGCTACAGTGTTACACTGCATGACTCCAAATCATTAAAGTTTACTAATCCTTAATATTTACAAAATTATTAAGGGTTGATCAATTTTAATGATTTTAATTCAAGCGGTATATATTTTGTCCATCTTTTCTTGTTCTATATTAGCTTTAGCATGAAGTATTTATTCGTATAAGATAAACTTACATCGCTTAAATACTTAACACGAGTGCCCTTAATGTCCTTATATCAAGGTAAATGTAAATTAGATTTGTAAAAGAAAAGGCGTTACGTTGTCTCTCCAAACTCACACTTGTTCATTTTGAAATAAACCCACGAAGCTATATTTCAAAACTTTCTCTTTGTTGTTATCCGGTATGAAATATAGCTCGG
>NW_013665629.1:103887-125942 GCF_000517525.1 Limulus polyphemus
TTTGTTGTTATCCGGTATGAAATATAGCTCGGTGGGTTTATTTTAAAATGAACAAGTGTGAGTTTGGAGAGACAACGTAACGCCTTTTCTTTTACAAACCTAAGTTACATTAACCTTGATATAAGGAGATTAAGGGTACTCGTCCAGAACCTAAGTTACATTTACCTTGATATAAGGAGATTAAGGGTACTTGTACAGAACCTAAGTTACATTTACCTTGATATAAGGAGATTAAGGGTACTTGTACAGAATTAAGTTACATTTACCTTGATATAAGGCCATTAAGGGCACTCGTTCAGATAACTATATTCATAGTGCACCTTTTTTTGTCTTCTGCTTTTCAAATCGTAATTTTGGTAAATGCAATTTAACGGAGATTCACAATAATTATAACACTATATGAACTGAAGTATTCTTAATCAAGAAATATAAAATAGCTCTATTATGATTAAATAGCTACAAGTGTACATAGAATTTATATTTTTGCTGTAGATGTATAACAGCTACATATTTAGAAACTTTTCAACAGTGTCAAAAAAAATGTCATATTGTTGAAACTGAAAGTTACACTGTGTGATTTAGTAATTGAGTGAGATAATAACAAATGTGAAAAAATATGTGAGTTGAATTTGTCATGTTTTAAAAGTATTAATTATATATCTTTCGAATTGAAAACTTGAATAATATCTTCTACAGAAACTCGAAAGGAAGAAAATAAGAAAAAAAAACTAATTGAAGTGTCTGGGAATAATAATTTAAATCTTTGTCAGGCTATGACGACATGAGACGATATTTCTAGAAGAGCACATGTCTTTGTAGTACGATTTAGCTGAAAACAAATAATTTAACTGAAACGTTGATTAAATAATAAATAATTGCAATGTGCATAACAATTTAGTCATGTGCATGTATGTCTATTTCTCTTGCATAGACACCTAAAAATATACACATAAGATTTATATCTTTGCTAAGGTTCGTTACTATCACGCACGTACCTATTTATTTATCTGTCTTCCAATTACGTCTCTGTCTGTATAACAATCAAACTATACGATTTGTGTCATAATTAGGCTTAGTTACAATATAGTGTAATGACTGTGGTTAATGATTCTTGAGAAATGAGTAATTTGATGATACGATTTGCATCAATAGTTTTTTTTAAATAATAGAATAATTATTTGTTTTATTTTAAAGTTGCCTCCCAGTGGCTGAACGGCGAGTCTGAAGGCTTATAACGTTAAAAACCGGGTTTCGATATACGTGGTGCGCACGACAAAGATAGCCCATTGTGTAGCTTTCCGATTAACAACAAACAACCAAACAATTATTTTTACGTTTTCGAAGTGTATTTAAAAACTAAGGTTCGCCTATAATGACTAGCAGTGCCGGGCTTGTCAGCCTTATCCTTCTCTCGATACAGTCACAAACTACAATAACTGCGTGACAGTTCGAAAGATCACTGAATGACATCTACAATGAAAACATCCAAGTATGGAAAATAAGGTAAAGAAAACAGAAAATTAAGAACCCTTCGTAGAAAAATGATCATTGAAAACTATTTTATGATATTCAGAAAAGCTGGTGCTTCACCAATATAAGTTGTGGGTGCTTCGTGTAGAAAAAAATATTTCTACATTTATCTGATTCACTGAGCTATATCTACAAAAACAACAACACAATTTACACGTAACAACTTTAAATTTAGTTACAACTATAAGTTCCTTTGGAAGATGAATTATTCAGATATGGATGTGTGATTGGGACAATGCATAGTTTATGATTGTTTTCAAATATAGTATATACTTGTAAAATTTGACAAATTTTAGGAGATTATCTTTTTCTAAACAAGGAAATAGAGTATTCCAAGTTAATTTCACGCTACAATAGAATGTTTCATTTATATGTATATATTTATCAATATAATAAACGAGATTTCACATTAGAAAAATATTATGTTTGTTACCGTAGTTTGTTTAGAAAGTCGTCAATTTTACTATTATTCGCACCTCGAGGTGGAAGTGAAACTATTAATAAAACCCTATGAAAAGCCTTTGTTGAGACGGCTTCCTCTTCTAGAATACCATTGTTTTTTAAAGTGATTTTCATATATATATACGTAAGTCCCCTTGACATTAGTGTCAGTGCAGTACCCCTTTCAGCTGAAGTTACTCGCGATATTTGTGCAGAATTCCAAAATTGAAGTAAAGCAAGTAGCGAAACGAGAAAACATATTTCTTTAACTATTATCTGACTAGCTGGAGTACCCGTCCCCTGGATGGAATTTATGTAACTTTATGATTAATGAAAGGTTATCATAGGACATGAAAAGTTGCTTCCCTTATATATAATTGCAAAAACAAAACACACGCAAAAACGCCCATAAAAACTACAAAACACAAAATGTGAAACCTCAAATTTGCATGTGTCTCCGCACGGACCCAACAAACCTTTATACCAAATTTGGTGAAGATTTACCAGCAGGAGTGAAGTAGTGGTAAAAAAACGCGAAAACCTAAAATCGTCCATAAAAACCATAAAACGCAAAATAGAAAACTGAAAATTTGTGTGTTTCTCCCTATGGATTCAATGAATCTTCTTGTCAAATTTGGTGAAGATCTATCTACAAGAAGTGAGGTAGTGGTAATAAACGCAAAAACACCCATAAAATTACCCGCCCTCTGGTGGAACGCTCTACGCTATATTGTCATAAGGCGGCACACGCGTCTCATGATCTTCCGCCATCTACAAAACACACCGAATCTCCCGCTGAAATTATTAAAGATCAACTTGATTATGATACTTATCAATGATGACATTTTTACTGCAATGAAATTACATGCCTGTAAAATAGGAATGTAAAGGTGGCAATGAACTTAGATTAAAAACCCACATAGATACCACTGTTAATGAAAATTGTAAAATTTAGTACTCACTATAAAAAAAGACCTTTGGAGGTTTGTTTTTTTTTAAACCGTAACTCGACTTTCTTTATTATCTCAAAGAAAACACACAAAAAACGACTCTTTCTAAAGACTAACGTTTGTAGATGTTAATCAATCTTTCCTTTTACAAGATCATATTTCTATTAACCTTATTCTCTTGAACCTTCGACCTGCGGCTTTGTAATATCATGTACTTAGGAAAATGTACCAACAACATCTTGGTAAAAAATTTAGAATTAATGTGTTTGTCCTATTTGGCAAAAGCAGAACTTAATGAAAGTAGCGTGCTGAAACAATAACTGACTGAAAGAGCTAACAATAATGTAAGTGAAGGTGTCTAGTATTGATAACACTCACCTGTTTGGTGAAGGTGTCTAGTGCTGATAACAATCATTTACAATAACTAGCATAGCTATGTTACGTTAACAAGCCTTTATTAAAAAAAGTAAATTAAACAATTTTTTTCTTCATTTTTACATTGTAATTTTACCTGTAGATCTAAAAAATGTCTGCTAGCCTCTTTATATAAACTAAGTAAATAACAAAATAAAGATACGGTAGTAAAAGTTGACCACGTATATAATAGTGTTGCATCATTATACTATTTAAACATTGTATAGTAGGTCATAGGCGGCGGAACATATTTTAATTTAGGGACACCATATTTGCTATGTTAACCGTGGCCGTTGAACTCAAACTTGAAGCAACGACTTTCTGTGATAACTATATACAAGTCTCTATTCCCCATTTAAAGAATCATTTCACTGCCCGGTCAAAATTGAAAGGCACGTGCCTCTAGTGCCCTCTGATTCCGCTGTCTATGCATTATGTTCAAACAACAGTGAACTTATTTGTTTAATTAAGGAATTAAACAGCTTTCTGTGCATCGCCTAATTATAAACATTAGATTAGGAAACAAAATTACTCCCACGGCATTTTTTCCATCGCAATAAATGTATTTTAAACGACATTAAATGTGCCTTATACCATATACTCTGAACATGTTTCTTGATTCATAAATAATGGCTCAAATATGATAGGTTATTTAATTACGCTCGTGAAACCAATTCAATTCTACTTCTATATAATCCCAAAAATAAACATTTTTAAGATTCTTATTAAAGGGCTATTGTTATTTTTCTTCTAACTTTCATAGAGGGAGGTTTATGATAAACCTATATTATACCATTACTTCGAATCTTGAACCTTAAATAATCAGCAATACGATCAAAAGCCGCTGAGAGCCTACCATCAAGATGAAGATTGGCAATATATATATATATCAACAAAAATATATAAGAAGCTGAGTTAGACGTATTACTTTGATTACTAATACTGATCATGTGAACTTTACAATCACTTTCCACAAAAAACAACAACAATGACTAAAATATAAAACCCAGCAATGCCTTTTTTTTCAACTTGCTATGTTGAATGAAAACATTGCTATTCTGAAAGTAGATCTATAGTATTGATAAAAAAAAGCGGTAATTCGGTTGCGTCTACTATAGCAAGTCTATAAAATGGGCCAGTATTAAGTCAAAGGTGCTTTCTTTGCTGTAACGAAGCTAACATTTGTTGATAGTCAGGAAAATTCGTTTATTATAAGTAGGCAGTCATTTAAAAAGTGTTTTAACTTAAATACTTTTCACTTTGTTCAATTGTATTTCCCGTCCCATTACACATGCTCGCTTTTTCAGCCCTGAGGGCGTTAAAACGTGACGGTCAATCCCATTATTCGTTGGTAAGAGAGTAGCCCAAGAGTTGGTGGTAGGTGGTGATGACAAGCTGTCTTCCCTCTAGTCTTACACTGCTAAATTAGGGACGGCTAGTGCAGATAGCCCTCGTGTAGCTTTGCGCGAAATTCATAACAAACCAAACAAATTGCATTTAGAAATAGTCAAAGAAGGAGATGGCATATATTTAGTCTATATATTTTTGCGTGTGTGTGTTTTGTTTATCGTAGTTCTACAGTGAATTTTGACTATTATTTATAAAACTGGAAAAAATTACCATTATCATTATGCTCGTTTTAGATGAACAGGTTACTATCATAACGAATACACTTAGGTAAGTTTACCTTAATGTTATTAGTTGCTGTAGGTTTAAACTATTAAGAAAACAAAAAGAAGCATTTGTCTCTTTTTATAAGGTGAAACATACTATATCGAAAGGAAAATTAAAATAATAGTTGAAAAACCAATAAAAAGGCCCGTTACGAAAGTTGAAATAATTTGATTCAAACTAGTAATTATTTTAAATCTTGCTTATATAGATTAAAGCACTTCATTGGAAAAGCCTATTGTAGAAACACCAGAACCAAAACCAAAAACATTTTCCTGGAATCAAATCGTACATTATTTTTATAGTATTTTTATTCTATTTTACAGTATTCATCACATATTTTTTTTTTTAAATAATCATTTCCTGTTGTTCTGTGTGACACAAATAAACGTGTTCAAGCAAGGTTTTACAATCCTCATTACGAAAAGCATGAAAAAGGTACATAACCAAAATAAAATGATAACCAGGGAAATCAGATGTTATGGAAGTTACTCAGAAAGTCTCATTATTAAGCATACGTGGATTTTTTTTTTGAATGTAATCTGTGATTATGTACATATTTCCAAAGCAATAACTTTGCATGATTATACACTAAAATTGATTGTATAACATATAAAGCGATCTCATTTGGTTAATCCTTTTACTGCTGATGAGGAACTCAAGAGATTTTACTAGCTAATCATTCGATTTTACTTGCTTTACTTGTTTAAGGAAAACCTCCGGAAGGAAAGCACAGGATCGTTTTTTTTTCTTGTCCTCTTTCACTACATATGTTTATTCGCGTCTCTTTTGATTTTATTTTCCATCTGGTATTCATCCACTTGATTGTAAAAAAAAAAAAAATTCTTTTTTCGTTAAATACGTCTTTGTCCACAGTATACATCTTCAGACTGTCTTGTTTCCAAGCTTGTCCTTTTCCGTACTTGTATCTATCTATATTAGATAGAAACTAGCAATACATTTGTAACAAGTACTGATAAAATACATAGAGATTAATAATTATTTTGTAACGATAACACTGTAAAAATGTTAGCTCTGTAAGAGTGTTCGCCTCCAAACTATTTTTTTCGATTTTCTTCACTTTTCAGCAGTTAACTCGGTTAAAGGATGGTGTCCTTTAAAGTCTTTACTTAAAGCAAATTCTCACCATAGTTTTTTATTCACGTTTCAACAGCTAGTTTTGCCAGAAGATTTCGTCCTTTAAACAATTCCCTTATGGCAATGCCAACCCATTTTTTTTTCACTTTCTTAACAGAGAGTTCTACAAAAGTACTCCCAGTCCTAAAAGCTTTCTCTGAAGTAATATTTTGCATTTATTTGTTTCCTCTTTTTAACATCAAAACTTGCTGAAGGGTGTTCACCTTGGAAAACCTTATCTAAAACAATATTTTACATTGTTATTTTTTTACATTTTTAACATTTAAGTTTACTAATTAGTATTCATCTATGAATTGTTTGTTTGAAATAATATTTTGCCTCAGTTTTATTCACTTTTGATTTTTTAATAACGGTGAACTGTAGCTTTCATTGAGCACAGTTAGTAGTCGAATAAGAAAATGTAACACATCAGGAAAGCGTGAAAATAAATAACTACATTACTTATATTCTTCTATATGACTGGCTTCCTATCCCATGATATAGGATAATTCTTTATAGACACTGAATACTTTTTCAGTAATTTATGATAATTATCTTCTTGGAGTTATTACGATAAATTTGTAATTTCAATCTTGTATTGTAGATAGTGGATACAAGCTTAGTAATAGTAGAAGTAGTATTTTTTTTCTCGTATACTGATCGATCCGGTGCATACTTACTTTTCAGTGAAAATTAGAAAAGCGTTTAGTTATAATTAAGTAAAATAATTTTGTTCATTTTTAACCGAATACAGTAAATTAGAATTATATATCAGTAACAACAAGAACTATCTAATGAAAAGAAAAATTTTTCAGTTAAGATTTAATTTTTCTTTGTGACAGTTGAGTGGATTTTACGTAATAATTTAATAATTTTGTTTCAACGAAACTTCTTTTTTTTTGGCTCTGTGTGTTTTGTCCCCACATACAACAACACAGGGTAGGTTAAATCAGAAAAATAGCAAAATTAAATATTTTATTTAATTCTAACGAAAAACGTTTTCATGTGTAATTTAGACAATAAAAAACACTCGTACAGAATAAGTTTTGCTTACATTAATGGTTTTATATTTTACTGTGCATAATGACTTTGTCTAATTTTTTTTACAGAACTATTTCAGTAAATACAAAACAGTGAGTGTTAAGTTTTTCAGATTTTGTATTGCTATAGAAAACATATAAATTAAAATCAAAAATATTAAAATTAAAAGCCTTTAGCCATTCATCTCTGGAAACAGATGAGAATGAAGAACCAGATGGTAATGTTGATATTTATACTTCTGAGAATTAGCTCTAATTGTATTCTAAGTTGTGATTTTCCTAAAAAAATATGCGATATTTAAAGTATTATATCTCTTAAACTCTATAAAATAACATATATATAGTAAAATCTAGTTAATGTGAACAAATATAAAAAATCATATATAAAGAAAATCCTTAAATTAAAATAACTAACTGATTTATTTTTATTATATAATAACTACATTAACTTTATTTTTCTTCATATTTCGTGTTTCTTGTTATTGTTGTGCTTTGTTGCCTTCATTTGTCCATGTTTATTTGACTAAATACCAACCAAAGTAAGTTCCAAATGTATCATCCGTTTGTATTATCTAAATAGTTTCACGTGTAACCATTTTATTAATTTCAGTTTTAATTTTAATGTAATAAGGTTATCTTACATAAACATTTGGATATTTTAACACCTTTATACGGAAACTTTAGAATATTTCTATATCTTTAGCTTTTCGTCCATCCACTAGATGGCGATTTCTGGCTGACGTTTCATATCAGTCAGTGATATCGACAGCGAACTGCAGTAGTTCGGTTGTGTTTAGCGGCCAGTGATTTAAACAAAGTTTCAATACATTGGGTCAGCTCTCTGGAGAAGGTTGTTGTTAGAAGCAACTCCAATATACCAGTATATTCAGCTTTAGTGAGAAGGAAAAGAAGAATTGATTGTGCATATAGTAACAAGTTGAAGACAAAGTTAAGCTTGCTTTCATATTATTTCCGTGACGCCTCTAAAGGTATACAAACATATGCAGTTATTAAATCATTTAGTTTTTGCTATGTAATTTCACGTGTTTAATTTACTAATCTTCTGAAATGTGGTCCAGTACTAGAACTTCTCGGAAACATTTGTTATTAACTCTGTACTTAATGATGATGACCACAAATGGCCAAGGTCTTGGAAAACAACCAAGTAAGTGTTTTTATTTTACATTTTGCAGAATTTGAGACTTAAAATTTGTAACTTTTGATACAGTATTAGTATAACAAGTTTACATTCACATAAATGTAAATAATTTGTGTTTGTAATGCATGAGCTAAATGTATAACTGTAATAAGCCTTTCCTTCCATACGTTACCTACCATATTATGCGGCATCTTAAGCTCCATTGATAAACTTTATACAGGTACAAGAAGAAAAAATAATTCAGGAAAATATGTAATATAAATAAATTAACATACTTCGAGATGTAGTAGAGATACAGCGCTGGTCATATGGTCAAGTCTAACAAAACAAGCAATAATTTTGTTCTTAAAACCGTCGAAAGTGGGTACCATTAACTTAGTCTGTCTTGTTCTTTATCAGGTCTATTCATATGTTGTTTGTAATTACTATACAACAGAAAACTCAGTACATAAACAATATTACGACATAGTGGTTCATCAGCAACCAAGCTCCATTAAATTAATTCACTGGCATAAGTTTTGATTATAATATTTTCAATTTTCACACTTGTTTTTCCCCTCCAGTGGCTTAGCGATGTGTCTGTTTACTTATAACGCTAAAAATTTGGTTCTGATACCGATGGGGGGCACGGCACAGATAGCCCATTGTGTAGCTTTGTGCTTAACTTCAAACGAACGAACGTACACTCTTGTGTTAAATCACTAACACTTATTTTAATTGAGTTAACTTAAAGTGAATGATCAGTGAAGTACAAATACTTCGTAAGTTTCACCGTAGTTCAAACCGAGAAAAGTGATTCAAAATTAATCATTGAAAAGCGACCACAATTATTTCTTTAAATTATTAAAACGAAACCCAAAGATATAACTCTCAAAAACTGTTCCAGAGAGTGCGTTTCAAAGGATATTACACTGAAACTTGGAGTTTAAAGTTTGGAAAGAGGAACAAACTGCCAAGAAAAAAAAAAGAGTATGATTCAAACATTTCAACATCAAATGGATTTAAAATATCCCCAGCAATAAATGAAAAAAAATACAGATATGCACAGATTTAAAATCAGTACTATAACTTTTTCGAAGATGTTTGCAAGAAAATACTATACGCAGAAAATTTTAAGTGAAAAGGGTAATATTCCGCATATGAATGTATCCAAGTGTTTGAGTTTTGCAAAAAAAAATCACGAAAGTTAAAAAACAAACAAATCAGACAATGTTCTATGCTATGGATCGAGGATAATTGAAAGCAAAAATGTATATGCACGACAACAAAATATGATGAAGGGCATGTAACGATCTGGATGATATACTTCTTTCTTTTTTTTTATGGCAGAAGTGTCTAAATTGATGGTATTATGAAGCCACAGTAGTATCATAACATCCTAGTTTGTTATGCATTACCCAGTAAATGACGTTTAATTGGTCCTGGCTTTGAATTTCATCTAGATAATGATCCAACTAACGTTAACCAGTTTGACAAGAAGTGCACAAAGTAACCCAATTCAAAACTTATGGTGTCATTTGAAAAGTAATACTTTAAACAATAAGCCAAACTATCTATGGGAACTTTAGTGAATTGTAGAGCAAAAATGAAAGGTAATACCAGTTGGGAGTCTCATAAAACTCTTAGCATTCATCCACAATTTACATTATCATATATTAGACTAAAATTAGTTTTATGTTTCTTTTTTACAACGATAGGAGGTTGATTTAAAAAAAGATGCTTGTCAGCATGCATGATTTTGCGATGGATCAGTGTACACTGTCCTGAACAGATAACGCTTATACAGCCTCATATAAATGTTTGACATATTGTTCTAGAATGAAGGAAATCGTGTTAAGCGCCGTTTGTGACATTTTTTTAAATACCTTATATCATGCCCAAATTTTCTTGAATATAAACAATGATTCCTATTGTGCCTCTAGGGCAAGTGGTGTTTGAGATATAGGAATTTCAAATACGATACCTTCTTTATAATCACTAAGTATATGTGATTGCTGGAGTGAGAAGTTTTAAGATAACTTCGTTTGCAAATACTACAACACAGGGAGCTAACAACAGCACTCTAATTCAAGACTACAGATAGACAGCTATAGAAAGTGATTTAGTATATCTGTTTATTATTACAGGAACTAGTCCTTGCTTTCGTGTCTCAATAATATACGACGTCACAGATTCCTACCACGTTACCAAAATTTGTTTCGCCAAACAACAGTGATCTTATAGTATCGTCATTTGATCGTATGGTTATGGTCTATAATTTGTTCTGCAATTCTCTATACGAGCATAACAAAATTATAAAAGAAAACCTTTTTTCAATGAACAATAAAAACATTCGAAACTTTTCCTCTTCACCTGTTTCTTTTTATTCTTCATTATTCAACTAGTAATTACCATAATTGGAAGTTCTGAGTCGAGTACTGAGATTATTGCAATAACAGAGATAATACTAGTGCTAAAGGATACACGATATCTTCCAATATTGAATTCATTTATTTCGTGTGCAGAATTAACACATATTTAAAATGGATTGTTTGATACTCTATATCTGTTCCTTGGACTTTAATAACTTTATATATTTTTTTTAATTATTTATGAACATGTTTTTAATTGTTACTTACAAGCTACAAACTTGTCTGTAGTAGTAATTAGAATACTAACTATGAATAATTAAGTGTTCTAGAACAGAGATGGCTGTATAATTAGCAAAACAATGAGATCATGGTGTAACTGCGAGAAAAAAAAATCATAATCAGTGAAACACTTTCTCCGTTGAGACAGCTTAACCGAGCTGAGTAGAATCTGCACCTGTCAGACAATGAAATGTAGATTCAGTGTTGTCTGTATCTTATTACCTGGCCTTTTCATTAGGTTAATTACTGTTACCTTCTATCTATGTTGGTATCATTTAATAATTATCCTTATATTATTATACATTTTTAAAAGTTTTCTCATTAGAAGTTTTTTTTTTGCGATTTAAAGGACTTGTAATTGCTGAGGTAATAAAAAAAACTTTAGTTACTAAAGATAGGCTTTATTATTGAACACCTTTTGTGCACTCATAACGCCCCATTAGGAGAGACCAAGCCAATATCCGCCCTATCTACTTCTTTCCTGTCAGCGCACTACAAGCTTACTCACATTCGACACCTATATATCGTGGGGTGAAAATATATTATGTAAACCCATTTGATACTGCAAGACAATACTTTTAATACTTTCATGAACCATCAATTACATTTGTGTACATATCTCATGTCTTTAGGGCGGAGTGAGACCTGGTGGTTAAAGTGCCTGGATTATTAATCCGTGTGCTTATGGTTCGCGTCCCCTATAAGTGTGAGTACGCTATAAGAGGGAAACTCAAGAGCCACTATTCGCTCAGATAAGAGTAGCCCAAGAGCAGGCTATAGGTGCTGTTGACTAGTTGCATTCTCTTTAATTTATCAGTTCAAAATTACGGGCGGCCATGCGTAGATAGATAGCATTTTGTATAACTTTGCGCAAAATTATCCAACAAACAAATTGACGTCTTTAGTAGGCTGCATTACTTTTGCTGTAGGATAGGATAATAAGTGTATCTTTCAAAGTTAATATACTGTTAATTATTACAGTTTTCAATGTTCAATAAACATTCAATATTTTACTGTTTTAAAATAAATATAGATTCTTCCAGAACGCCAACAAATGTTTATAGTTTTTTTTTTCAGGTACATTGTATTACCGCATATTAAGAGGAAAAACAACAACAAAAACGACGTTTTTTGGCAGTCAAAAACAAATTATTTATTAATTGTTTAAGTCAGTTAGTTTCGGTAATAAACAATGACTGATGTTTCGATCTGAATATATGTTACTTTTAATTTGTAAAGCATATACAAATATGTTTAGTTATATTGGAAATTTAAAGGTAAAATATATTTATTAAGAATTTAATATCTCTGAAAGATCCAATTATGACATGGGTTCAGAGAACGAGCAATGTAAACATAAAATATTTGAGACTCGCAGGTTAATGCTTTAAATAATTCAGGGGAAAAATAGTTTGAAAAATATAAAAATATCTCCTTAGGGCTTAGGAGAATTTTATGTTGGTTAGTTAGAGGATTATTTAAAATATCTCAAATAATTTGTCGTAATTAAAAAAATAGCAATAGGAGAACTTGTAATTTTCTGTTTACTATTAATTATCTTAATCACTCGTACGAGTTTGAAAACGTATTAGAAGTCTGTATATTTCAAATTAAAAGACATACTTTCTTTAACCAATTAATTCTTATGCCTTACATCTTCATATTAGCTGTATTCACTACGTTACTAGAAAGCATTAGTTTATTATTCTCACCCACAAAACATTACGTAGGCCACGAGTAGCAAGGAATTTCCTTTCTTCGAAAAACTCTCTTTTGAGATAATCACTATACACATATCAGGGAAAATAAAAGTATCCAACAATCTTTACCATCTTGAAACACATCTGAAACAGTTGCACAGTACAAAATGAATACACATAATAACAAGAACATACATGGATGAAATAATATGTTTACTTCTCCACTAGCCTTACAATATATGTGCACTCTCTTTTTCTCTTCTCTCATTTCTACCCTGACGGAAGTAATTTTGATAAAACACTGAAAGTTTGATAATCGTACTAGGGTTGTAATATTTTGACGTTGATAAAAATAATGTGTAACTTATTGTTGAATGATATTTCAATAAAGCGTTCAAGACTTAATAATACTGTGTAACATTTGTATTTAACTCATTATATTATTCATAAGTTGTACTTTTTTCAGTTAAAAATAAGGTCAACAGTACTCGTGCATTAAACAGTTGATAAAAGTATTTGAAAATAACGTTTAAAACAATATCAGGAAACATTTATATATATAGGAAAATAACAGAAGAAACAGTTTAAATCTTTGTCTTTTTCTTTCGGACATTCAATTGAGTGGAGTACGTTATATAAAAACGTATTGAATATGCAAATCAGCAGTCAATATAAGGTCTCGGTGTAACGGCATGTATAACAACTATATTTGGACATTGTTTAGCGTTTTCGTAGATAATGTGCTGCCACCAAAAAATAATAACTTTTGGGAAGGGTATGTAACGTCCCTTAGCGATGCAAAATATTCATACGCCGATATTATAAACATGTGTTCAAATCGGGGACTTAGGATCTCCAAAAGCTAACATATCAGTTAAAAGAATGCAACGTAACAGGGATTATGCACTACTTTTAGTGTGTTTTTGAAAATACTCTTCATAAATTCGAAGATGTTGGACAAAAATGTGTTTTGATCCATCCATTATTCATTCCTATGAACAACCTATTAAATTAAGTCATTAAAAGGTTTTACAAAGTTGGCTTTGGCGGAAAAATAATAGATAATATTATCAAACTCAATGCAATATTTCGTTTCTATTTAGCTATATGACTGACTCCTGCTTATAACGTCTTTTCTCTATCAAAAAACAACAACTATTTTTAATCATATCCAATAGCAAAAGAATATTCAGTGAACTATAACAAAACATGTAACTGAAGATTTTTTATTGTCTCAGTATATATATAAAAACATCCGTTTAAAATAGTTTCTTCAACATCCGACTTTATTGCAAAACATGATCAGCTTGCCAAAAACGCCACAGAAAGGATACTTTAACTTTATCTTGCTCTATGTTAGATAATGCGACATAAAGCTCAAACACTCAGAAAATTTTATCATCAGCGGAACATGTTTGAACTTGTTAAATTAGCTATAGAAGATAGGCATTGAAAATAACTATAAGGCAAAATCAAGTTCATACTTTTTCTGTCGAAATTGTAACCTGAGTCTTTATATTGTTATTTAGTTAGCAAATAATATATATAAAAATATCGTGTACAATTAAAAATTTTCACATATATACATCCATTTGTGAAACGTTTTACATAAGCGTTAGATGTATAATACACCATTTTCATTATATTTTCAACTGAATAAAGATTTGAAGATAGCTTTTATATGCGGAAACATCTGCCAGCTGAGTTCTTGCACAGATCTTAAAATATAACGTTGAAAAACGGAAACATCGGCACATGTAGATCTTGAAAGTCGAGTTTTTCAAAACTTGACAATAGCGTTGATAACTGGACCAATTGTTGGCTGAGATGTTGCAAAGAAAATATCTGCTGAAGCTTTTCGCCAGACACTAATCATTGCTTGTGTCACCAAGCCAAAGAAATACAGTTTAGGTCTGTTATAATAGTAATGAGTATATAGTATTTATGTGGATTTTGAATCCTTTTTAACTCACCATGGAGTAACCTAAATGAATTTAGGTGTATGAATAACATTATAACATTGCGCATGATTTATGATTCCATATTATACAGCGGACAAACTGTTTAATGATTATATTACAGATTTATTTTCAAAAATAAAACGGAAAATATAAGAGTCATAATTGTATTTCCTGGGTTTACTGTTGAGCAATGAATAGGCAAAAACTACAGCCCACAGCAGAGGTTTCGGCAAATCAAAGAATGCATTAGACCTCTACGTCACAGATTATATTTTAAATTTTACATTTGGTGAAAATAAACAAAATTTGTAATATGATCATTAAGCAGTTGCTCCGCTGTACAATATAAAATAATAAATTAAGCGCAATGGCATAATATTATTCACACACATAAATTAATTCACTATACAGCGAGTAAAAAAGGACTCAAGAACATCATAAATATAGTTATATATAATTGAGAAATGTTTGACTTGTAACAACATACAGTATATATATATATTGTTACACTTACTTATATAGTTGTAATTAAGAACCGTTAAATGATTTGAATAAAACCAAATTTAGCAGCTGGACGAGTATGACGACATAAAACATGAATATTATAAAATAGTCTTGTAAATAGATGTTAGTCACTTTTTTTTCTGCTGGCGTAGATATGACTACAGAACAATTTTTTCTTTGTGTATTCTAAGAAACAATTCAACTATATGTCAATTTCAAGTAATCAAACGCGCGGTTTTAAGTGATCGTTTACTCTGAAAGCCAAACGTCGGATGACAACTGATATAGGACGGAAATAAATGTAACACACTAAGAAATTTGACCGATATCGAAAAGATCTGATGTATATAGACGGTGATTAACTAGGTCTGGCGAAGTTAAGCGAGTATTACAGAGCTTTTTTTTTCTTTCTCTTGCACTAGCTAAGATAAATGCGTATGCGGTATTGAAGCCATCTAAACTATTAAATACTGTACTCACAAAGATATAATTTTGTATGTGTTTCTTGTTACAATACGTCTTCGTATTCAACGTTTTTCTAATACACATAATTTTGCATTTTCCCGTAATAAGCTATAATGTTTAGGCACAATAATGGCTTGATATCGACAACAGTAATTTAATAAAACGCCGCTAGAAAAGCAAAATACGTAATAGTTAACGTAAATCTACATGCGTAACTAGCTTTAATGTTTCATAGGCCAATAGCCCCCCACTGGCACAGCGGTATGTCTGCGGACTTACAACGCTAGAATCCGGGTTTCGATACCCGTGGTGGGCAGAGCACAGATAGCCCATTGTGTAGCTTTGTGCTTAATTACAACTAAAAATAGGTCAATATTCTCAATAAGTCAGCGGAAAGTCTACGGACTTGCAACACATAAATCCGGGGGTCGATTCCCTCCGGGGGGGGGGGAGAGCGCAGATAACCAATTCTATAGGTTTGTACTAAAACAACAGCAGCAGCAGCAGGGCAAAGTTTCTAAACTATTATTATTCAGAAGAGTTCAGGCAAAATGCGGAAAATTGTGTTTGTGAGAAGAAGTGCATAAAAGCAGTAAAATGCTCTAGATAACAAGAGCTTAGAGTGTAGGAACCAAAACCACTATGTGAACTAGCTGCTTTTTATTATGACACATAAAATTGTCAACAACTTTCGATATTATATATTGTACAGAAACTGACATTCACCTTGTTGTTGATGGTGCTGATAGCGCTGTTTTCTTGTTGGCAAAAAAACTAAAGTGTTTTGGTAAACTAACTGACGAATCTACTTGTGACGTATACTTGTGACAATTTAAGGAGAAAAAATCTATTTTTTTTTCCGCTAAAATATGGCTTGTCACCGGCCTTTATTTGCTAGTCAAAACAGTCAAAAAAGAGGTCCAAATTAATTTTGAGTAAACCATAAAAGAAAATTTAAGATGTTAATGATATGTTAAACGTTTGAATATTACGCTATATGTATATAGTTAAAAGATATAGAATTTCTTTGAAACTAAGTATGATAAAATAACACACTCATCTCTCGAATTCCCTTGTGCCTATTTCTCTTATATTTGTAATATTTCTATGTATAAAATAACCTAATATTTTCAAAGCAAATACCTTAAATGAAACAATATATATATATACGTTAGTTTCTCTTCATCTAGGGTTATAAAATTGTGTATGTCGTCATCATGGTTAAAAAAATAAATTTATATGATCATATCGTAAATTTGTTAGAATGTTGATATAACAGAGAAGATAAAAGATATTTAAACATTTTTGGATATTTTTACTAATGTAGTTAGTATCAGAATTACTTCTGAGATAAGAGAATATAAAATGATTAGATTATTTTCCTCGTTATTATCCGTAACGTGTGCTTTGAATACAAGCATAAGCCTTTTAAAGTTGATTAAATTTAATGGAATGACGTCATCGACACATTCCTTGATAAAAGTGATGAAACAGTAATGCATTTTCCACGTAACATTCTATCATCTGATTGTACATTCACGAGTTCGTATTATTAACATGTCATTTGCAAAAGCAGGAACAAAATTATTTAAATTGCTATGTGTATTACAGCGTATTAAAGTGATTACAGCCTTAGTTCATTTTGGAATGAAAATATTTATATTACAACTGCATAGTTTACGGTGCTTTGTCTCTCTTTTACGCCAATCACTAAAATAGATCTATGGCAAATTTTGTCTAATAGTCTGAATATAATCTTCAAATATACGAGCAGCAGTGAATATAAACATGATAATAATAATATTTGTTATGTTTGTATTGTTATGTTACGCTTTCTGACCGAAAACCTGCTGCATAAGCATGCGTAGTTAGAATGTTTCCTCCAGAAAAACCGCGCATGCGCATTATTCACTCGACGACAAACAGTCTGCCTGCGGCAGAGAGCTGCAAAGCTCAGTGATCAAGTCGTTACAATTGCTGTATGAAACAAGAAGTAACAACGAAAGGGGCATGTAAATATACTTTACTAACCATTTTGTACGACAGGATATTAAAACTTATCAAAGTTTTTAAAAAAGGTTTGACGTCAGGTCGTATAACATTATTTATAAGTTTATTTATCAATAGTATTAAGTACAGTAAAGTTTAGTCCCAACTAAACTAAAGTAAAAAATAACGTACACAGGTTACAGTGTTAATTTATCTCTTTATCGAAGTTAGGCCTAACATAAGTTAAAGTTTTATAAAGTACGGCCTATATACAAGTGGATTTACTCATTTCGTTGTCTACGATTACAATTCGTTTGTATTGTGCTAGAAATGTTATATTTAAAGAAGTACTGTTACACTAAAGATACTAATTTGGCCGGAAATGTTTTGGGAGTCTCTGCTAGTTTGTTATTAATAAACGTTGCTGCTCCTGGAAAAGTGGAGAAAAACAAACAAACTTTGCTCTTCTAGTGTGAAAGGTAAACGATTTGAGGACAAAGGAAACAATAACCTTGAGGCAAAGTTAATTCTGTTATAGCGATGTAGGTCGCATCAGTGGTTATACGTGATGCAGGAAATTCTAGTTGGTACATGGCATGAGATTTCTTACAAATATCTTAGCTGAGGACAGAACGTGAGAATTTTGATAACAAAATATAATAATGTCGTACTCGTACGCCATGATTCACACCAGGAAACATGGTTATTTTCTGATAAACCATGCTTAACGACAATTTCCAGAACTTCCGAAACCTAGAAAAGCTATCGCCACAACAACCCCAAGAAAATAGAAAAACAAAAAATTGGTTGTCTTCCATGTGTTCATTTCTCACAAGAAATAATTCTGAATACCTATAGGGTTAAAAGTTCACAATGAAATTCTAGGGAAAATAATTTTGAATATTTCGTAGTTAGCATCATCACACTTAGATTGCAAGAGATTAACTTGAACTGTGTTTTATAGTAGTTTAATGTTTACTGTGAAATGCCCTCTCACTGGCTTAGCGAAAAGCCTAAAGACTTTTTTTTCTTCCTAAGAACCGGTTTCGATACCCGTAGTGGGTATAGCAAAGATCGCCCATTGTGTAGCTTCGTGTTTAACAACAAACAAACAATACAATTTCATTTTCTCCTTAAAGTTGTATTAATGAAATATTTTTCCTAATTTCAAAATATGACGAGCTGTGCAATTTAGAAGAGCAGGAGTATCCATGTGAGTAACGGTGCCCAACTGTAAATCTGAAAGTCTAGTTCGGGTCCCACTGTCGCAAAATCGCACTCCGCACTTTGGGGCAGTGAGCACATTATAACAGTAACGGTCAATATCCAGTATTCGATTAGAGTATGTAGATGTTGACTAGCTACTCGATTAAAGTACGTAGATGTTGACTAGCTTACCTTCCCTCTAGTCAAAATTATGGACGGTTATGCCCATGTACGAAATACAGCAAACAAACGTATATGATAATCGAAACAACAATTTTCCAAAACAACCAACCAACAATGTTCATTGTAACTAATTAATTATTGGTGAAGATCGTTTTCAAATTGCAATTTACCGGAATAAAGAGGTAAGCGGGTGGGTGAGAGGGTATGCAATTATAAATAAAAATAAACGGTAGCGGTTTAACATGGTTTACAAGTTCGCCAAATAGAGCATTTGAGAATAAATATAAATGTTCGACAAAATGATGACCAATCATTAAGACTATCAAGTCTGTATATCATGCATAAGATCTAATGTTCAACTTAGAAAATATTATGAATCAAAAACACACTTGGCTCCTGGAATTCGATATTTACTCTACTAATACAACTTTCCTTATCTGTAACAATTGAACTGTATTGGACTGTTGAACTGAGGTTCACTGCTCGCATCTCATAACCGTAAAAAAATCACGCTCTGCATTTGGGAGCCGTGGGTGAATTGTAAAACTGAATTCAAGTTCCCACTACTTGGTTGACAAGAGTACCCTGAGAGATGGTGGTGTTGGTTAGTTTCCTCCCCTCTAGCCTGTCACTTCAAAATTAGAGACGGCTAACGCAGTTAGAACTCGTGTAGTTTCGAGCTATATACAGCAGAAAACAAACACGATTTCCAATGAAGATAACACATAGGTATAAGTCCCAGATTGATAAAAAGAAAATAGATAAGTAATACGCAGAAAGTTATTCTATTGAAACTATTTTCAAGTAGCATAAATATGCTTATAATCTTCAATTTAAGCAGTAAGACTCATTATTAATGAGTTTCTAGATTTCCCGTGAATAATAATAATAATTTTTGCTTTGTAATTTGTAATAACTTTTCTTGAATTTTAAATCATAATTATCGTGCATATTATATAAGTATATAATCACCTACACTGCAGTATTTACTTTCACAATGGAATATAAAGAAGAAAGAATTATAAATCATTTTAAAATAATCTAAATATAAGCTGAGCTATTTGATTAAAGCATTACTAAGAATGGCATATTAGTTTCTAATTCGCATCTTCCTTCCCGTCCGTAAGTACAATAACCTTTGATGTATATGTTTCCATTTTGCATACTTACAAAGAACATCAATACTGAAAGCTAATAGTACTTATAAGAATGATATTGCCCTTAGAACTATTTTCTCCATAGTTGATGAAGCCCAGTGTGATGGCTATCATTATTCATTATTGTTTGAAATCACAATTTCCATTGTAAAAGCTTCTTCAGTAAAATGGCGCAGTCAAAGTTACAGTTATACATCCTGACAACCTTTCCAGAAACACACAATGATGTATGTGGAGATGGTTTCCAATCACGCTCAAGCAGACAAGAGGCATAAAAGTTCATTGGAACTATAAGAAGGGATAAGATTTCTGTGGCTTTAGTTTCTTGAAGCAACTTTCTAAGGAAAATAGTCCATGATTTCGAGGAAGAGATGGACGTGTGTGATCTTCTGTTTAGTGTAAAATTCTTATGCGGAATAATTCAGGGGTTCTTTTCTGTCGTACATTTTCTGCTGTGAATGTTTTTCGCTTCCATGGAGAATGCTAAAAGTTTCCTTTTCGAAACTTTATTTCAAATCATTTGAAAATCTGGTTATATGAATATCTTTCCTTGATGAGGGCTGTTTCATAATCCTTCCACTTTAAGATTTGTTTGTTTGTTTGGAATTAAGCACAAAGCTACACAATGGGCTATCTGTGCTCTGCCCACCACGGGTATCGAAACCCGGTTTCTAGCATTGTAAGTCCGCAGACATACCGCTGTGCTACTTTGGGGGCTCCACTTTAAGTGAGACGTGAAGAGAAGCATGTTGAACAGTCAGGAATTAGCTGTAAACTAAATATATACATATATATATATGCTTGTTTGATTTTGAGCTATAAAATGTGCTATCTGTGCTTTACCAATTGCAGGTATTGAAACTCGATTTTAGCGTTATTAGCTCTCATACTTGCCGAGGAACCATTGGGGAGTCATGTATATGCTAAATATGTCGCCAGTGACGCTAAGCCTTTGAATCTGAATGAATAATTTCAACTCGTTCTTATGAAGTGCGATAAACGCTTCATGCTTATTTTTAACTATGATACGTTTCTTTATTCATACATATTTATAATAAGCTTGTTTGCTTGTTTGTTTTGAATTTCTCGCAAAGCTACACTAGGGCTATCTGCGCTAGCCGTACCTAATTTAACAGTGTAAGACTAGAGGGAAGGCAGCTAGTCATCACCACCCACTGCCAACTCTTGGGCTACCAACGAATAGTGGGATTGACCGTCACATTATAACGCATCCACGGCTGAAAGGGCGAGCATGTTTGGTGTGACGGGGAATCGAACCCGCGACCCTCAGATTGCGAGTCGAGTGCCCTAACCACCAGGCCATGCCGGGCCTTATAATAAGCATTTAAAATACTGAAATATTTTAATTGATTAATTATCATTTAGTAGATTGCAGCATCTTAAGGCAATTGCTGTAATTGTGATCAAAAGCTCTTTAATGAAAGATAAAGAAGACAAAATCTTACTCTTATGCTTCAGTATTTAAACTTTATGTATGGTTAATCCCTTGTCATCAAAGACCACTTCTGTTATAAATCACAGATGTCATCAACAAAACAAAACGTAGGTGCGGTTCGCAAGTTTTTTCTGGACCATTTTGAACTATTGCTCCCAAACCCAGTATCTCTTTCTACATCACCTTGTGTATTTTATTTGACAGCTCTGTTTCTGGACAAGTGCCTAACAACATAGTTAAGATAAAACGAGACGACGTATGATGTCTGGAAAGTGAAATCGACCCCTCGTTTCTAGTTCTTTAGACTTCATCAACTGTAGCAGGTCGCATGTTTCCTACGGTTTTTTTTAAGTATTTCAGAATCGAATACTCTATTAGTGATGCATCAGCTGATTTGAAAAGCATTCTGAAAGTTAAATCGTCTAAAATGCAGCCTGGAATTTAATTCTTTTTATATAAAAA
>NW_013665629.1:126276-154603 GCF_000517525.1 Limulus polyphemus
GTTTCGACAAGGTTTTGTCATCATCATTATTAGTCTCAAAGTGGGTTCCTCGTCATCGAATTTGAAAACAGATTAAGTTTGAAATGGCTTAACTCTTGATTTTCGAGTATTAAGCAACTATTCACTACATCCTTTTACTTTATTTCCATCTAACATTATTTTCTTGGTGAAACTTTAATGTAACAAAATAAGTAACTTTATAGTTCATATTCAAGTGGCACATCATCCTTAATATTAGGAATTCATATTGTACGAGTTTCGAACCCATAACTGCTTAAGTGACCACCCACCTTTTAGTTAACTAAGTTAGCGCTCTCAATTGCTACAATAAACAGATTTTGCATTTTGCAAGGGAATCGATAGAACTCGAAAATCCTCCAGAATTCTGTTCTTAATAATCTATAAAGTGAAAACTGAGAAATGAAGCACGTGAGTCGCGTAGTCTAATCCGCTGAAGTTTTGTTTAGTTAAAAGATTCTTGGGTTCGAATCCTGACATTTCTTAGGTTTCAGTTTAGAAAAATTCCTAAATAAGTTCGCAATTCATCTTATTATCAACAAAATATTTGTGGCTAACCAAATGAATTAGAAATCCATACGTAGATAAGAATGAAAGCCTTATGTCCACGATATTTACTATTAAAAAAAGCATGTGAAAATAATCTAAAATAACTCTCTCTTTTTTTTTTAAGCGTTGATAGTGATATAGCCAGCGGTGTCTAGAAGAAGAAAAAATCTCATATGTAAATTACTCTGCTATAATTTCAGGTTGAGTGAAAAATTTCAAACACCTTTTCTATGAAATTTTGAAATCATTTTATAATTTTATGTCACTTTACCTTGAAATTATTAGAAATACTGATCAGTCAATGCAACTTTTTATTTTTGTAAATGAGAAAAGGTATTACTTTCCTAAACAAATCCAAATCCTCATTCATGAACATCAGAAAATTAAGATGTGACCTGTTACTTATTTAACAGTCACGTGAAACAAAACATCCCATTTCAGGGTGAATGTTGAAATTCAGGACTATATTAAACAACGCGTTATTCCCTAGAAAAGAAATCTACCACGATGTAGTGCTTTTAAATAGTACCAAATGTCAAGGTTTTCATTTAATATTTGTTTGTAATTAAGCACAAAGCTACAAAATGAACTATCTGTGTTCTGCCCACCACGGGTATCGAGACCCGGATTCTAGCATTGTAAGTCCGCAGACATTCCGCTGTGCTACTGGGGGGGGGGCTTAATTTAGTATGTAAGGTAATGTTCCTATGTTTAAGTTCATAAATCTCATATCATTAAGACTTTGTAATAATAATTTAAAATTGCTGCAAAATATTTAGTAAATATATATTTCGTATAATATTATTTTAACTTTATAAGCACGCCAAAATTGCTTATTCATTATTTTACTAAGAATACCGAATCTTAGACAACTTTCAGAAGAATAGGAGAGAAAATAAAAATTCTTATATAACCGTATTTTGTGTAAGGTAAATCCATTTCTTTAGTTTACACTCAGTTCATTGTCGTGTCACGTGCTATCTTTGATAATTAAATTTAGCTTTCGTTGGGTGATTTTTTTTTATTGCAAGCATGTTCTGACAAAATATAATTCAAAGATGACAAATGATTACTTTCTTTTTGTGGCAAATTTCTTATCGACTTACACCAATTAAAACAGAAGTTAAGCGTCTCTGTTTTCTTCTACCTCATAAGGTTATTAAAAGCTTCTTATTATACTTAAAACTTGAGGACTGACACATCTTATAAGTTATTCAACATTAAATATTCGTTTTCAATAATCTCATATAACTCTCACACTACCTCTTACGAAGTGTAATTTTGTCATTATAGTACATATCACGAACGTCGGCCTTTCATCCAAATGGACTAACATAGCTGAAAAAAAAATTTTCATGAGATATTTCTTCAAATAATAAGAGATGATTCGTTTAGAGTACACTTAATTCGTCTTCACTTAATGTGAAGCTTTTCATTGCCTTTTGTTTGTTTGTTTGTTTATCATTAAGCACAAATGTTTCACAATGAGCTAGTATCTGTGCTGCTCCCACCGCGAATATCGAAATCCGATTTTTAGCGTTATGAGCTCTCAGATTTACAGCTGAGGCACCGGGAGGCGCTTTTCGTTGCAAATGTGTAGCATTTTGAAAAAAAAAAGAAGAGTGAAGCAAGGGAATAATTAAACTACATATTTAGAACAATGAGTGGTAGGAAAGACCTCAACTTACATGTGTAGATTTTGATTGGACACTTACAGACATATGTTTAACAAGACTTACTTTAAATATTAACTAAGTGAATACCAGGAAAATAGTATAAAATATTAAAGAACAAGATTTGATACTTTATTTAAAACTGGCTTAAAACAAATATAGACAAAATGATAACATAAAATTTTAACGCATTAACAAGCGACCCTTTAATCCAATGTTAACTTGACATATTTCATTTATTTTATTCATTACAAGTGTACTTTTCCAGTAAACCCTTAGCGGTAAAGAAACCCGTCTCTTAGGTTTACATTTTGGTAATAAATAAACGTGTGACATAAGTTATATCCTACAATAAAGAAATATGATTATAAAGTTATATCTTGGTAAAATCCTTCATGTAAAGTTACATTTTGTCATTAAAGAAAGTGTTTCTTAAGTTATACGTTAAGAATTACAAGTTTCACTTAAGTTCAATACATTCAAAAGAATGTCGTTTTTAATAAACGTATCTATGATCAACAGTTTACAAGAGAAAATTCTGGAAAAATGGAACAAACATCTCATGATCTAAATACATAAATGTTCCTGAAACACAAACATTGGCGGCTTAAGCAACAAATAAAGAATGAGGCTAAGCAACAATACTAAACATGGAAAAAAAATCTCATGAGCTAAATACTTAAATGTTCCTGAAACACAAACATTGGTGGCTTAAGCAACAGAGAAAGAATGAGTCTAAGCAACAATACTGAAAATGGGACAACAAACTAATGACCTAAATACATAAATGTTTCTGAAACTCAAACATTGGCGGCTTAAGCAACAAAGAAAGAATGAGGCTTAGCATTAATACTAAAAATGCATTTTACATAGAAAAAAAATAACATGTAACCCGGTATTATTGGTTCATCATATTCCTAACATATTTTCTAAATGTATCCGAAGGATGGAGTTGTTCATTAAATTCTCAGATTATCTACATCCATATATATATATCAGGTCTTCAATCCACTCATAGTCCCGAGATTAGAAATTTTAAAAACAAAGCTGTAGTTATAATAAAAAAATTGTATTATTTATTGAAATTAGTCTTATGAATTTGTACGATTTAATTTTTTAGAAAAGTTGTAACACAGCATTGTTATAAAGACAAAAATAAGTTGTCATTATACAACTTCAATTTTACTGTTTATGGTACGTATATAATTATATAATATGTCCTTGTTACTCCAAAGTACACATGATAACATTCTTGTAGAAAAAATATCGTTTAGAAGTTTTCAAACAAATATTTCCATGTAATTTCAAATCATTACTCTAAATTATACAAAGGTGTTTTGTTGTCCTTTAGCTTTTACCACACTGTACGATATCACTCATACCCAAAATGACATAGCAATCAAGCTGTGGTAGAAATAACAGAAATATAAATTTCAGAAATTGGTGCATGATTTTTGGATATTCTAAGTTTTATAGAACTGGAATTGGTTTACTGTAATTCTCACTTTTGTGAGTTTTTGATGAAAGTTTGTTAGCTATGAAATGGAAAAATCAACGTCGAAATCTTCTCTTATTTTATTCATTAATATACTAAATCGCCGTCTCCATACTGGTTGAAACACAGTATATAAGGAATATCTATTTTATCACTAATTTCCTTTCCATGTGTTACATTTCTTTAGAAGGATTTCTATGGAAATTTCACTTTTATTTCTTCTTCGTGTTAAAATGGCTGCGAAAGAAAGGAAAACAGTGGTCAGAAGTTTTGGTTAAAAGCTTAACAGTATCTTCTTTTTGATGGAACCATTTCAAGTATTTTTATATTGTGAGAGTTTACCACGATATAGCTGCATGTGTCTTATATTACAAAATTATAATGTTTCCTAACATAAAAGACACATTCAATGATCTGAAGTAAAAAAAGAAATTACTGTTACTTGGATAACAATGGTTCCAAGAAAGTTATAGCTACTTGTAGTCACATAAAATTAAAATAAAGAAATTCAGTAGCTTTGCCTCAGGCATCATCAACTGTTACTTTATTTGAATGTTGGATTTTTTGCAAACCTACACGAAGGATTTCTGCTTCAGCCGTCCTAATTTTGAAGTGATGGATTAGAGGAAATGCAGTTAGCCATAATCACCAACTGCCGACCCTTGAGTTACTTTGTCAGGCCGAATAGTGGGATTTGATCGTCATTGTATTAACGCACTCACAGCCCCAAAGTGCGGATTTTAATTTCGTATTCTTTGGCAGTTATGTAACACGAACTACAGAACCTCAACTCCACAGTCAGGCTCGTTAACCATTAGTACGCGCTTGGTCTATCAACTGTTACAATAACGTTTTTCAGTAATATATACATAAACTATTCTCTAATTTTGAAATGTGACTTAGTTTGTAATGTGAATTAGTTTGAAATATGAACTATTAGTTGGTGCAACAACATTTTATAAAAATGTTTATGCTACAAAATCATTAACTTATGGTATTTGGTATTTTTAACATTTTATGCGAAACATGGGCTAAAACGACAGGTTAGGAACACAAGAATCAGGAATGAAACCCCTAATTTAGAACTGCAAATTAATGTAAGGGGAACCATCAGCAGCACCTACCGCATACTTAGTACTTAATAACGGGATTCACTGTTATATGTATAACGCACCTTGAAACTTCGAATCCGCAGCCCGGCACAAATAAACACTATGCTATCTCTGGCTATTAGATTACACAAGGTCAATTAAAATTATATTATCTGAAAATAAGGTTCATTTCTCTGTAGATAACCGTTTGCAATAAATTAACTTACATGTTGGTTCAGTCCTTTATACGGATATTTTTTGTATTAGCAGAAAATAAAGTAACCAGCAAACCGAGATAGGAATTATACCTTATGTTGCATATTTTGAAGTTAGCAGAATTGACATAGGCGTTTCTTCAAGTTGAAATATCCATAGGCTGCTAAGATGTAGAGTAGAAATGTGTGGCAAACATTAAAATATTATATGTCAATAACTTCATAACAATGAAACTAAATCGCAAAAACACTGTACTGAAAAGGAAGATTTGATGGATATGGTGTATACGTTAATTTCTTTTTAGTTTAATTATTTTCAATAGAAACAGTTCGGGGTTTATTGAAGTATTATTTATCTTTTGTATTAGTTATTACATATACATCAACTATTGAAAAGTATTTAGTTAAATATACGAAAAAGCCATCACGTATAATATTGTTATTTGTATCATGTTTTCTGTTAATCTTGGTCTTGCTTTTATATTGGAGGATCCTTGTGAGCGACTAACATTGTTTTGAGACCTACAGATAAAATATATTAAAGAGTTACCCTGTTGTTTGAAGCCTGTGATATTCAAATGAGAAATAACTATTTAGTTTCCTTTTGGAAATAATAATATTTGGAATTGACATAAGAGCATGACAATGACTTATTCTTTAAATTATTAGTTGTTTCACGGACTTAAATTTAATATTCAGCATTTATTTATTGAGCCATGGAAAAAGTTAAGTTCAAAACACGAAATTGAATATTATTGGGATGATGTTTGTGAAATATTAATAAAATGAAAGTAAAAAAAGGCTTGAAAAATAAATGGTGATACCTATATCTTTATACGATAGCTTTAAACATATTTTAGTCAATGATGTTATGGTAAGTTAGTGACAAGAGTATTAGTGATTCTAAAGAAACAAATGTGAATTTAACAGTCATAAGGTGGTCATTTGTTCAGATCAATAGGTTGGCAACGTGTATTTTATAGTAAACTCGACATTCCCCCACACTGTGTATTTTCTTCTTTTTTTTTTCGAAGGGGTGAGGCATTGAACTATCGTTGCCAAACTGTTGGAGATTAGATTAGTAATGATCACAAGAGGATTAAGCTCGCGACATTAGAAGCAGAAGAATCTCTGTAGTTGTAATGGGAAGGAAACGAGATAGCTTCTATTCCCAATACATTTTCTGGCCTTTCATAGTTTTGTTAACTCAATATCAATATTGATGAGGAAGGGGAAATGGAATAGCTGAGAGTCATGTACCTTAGGTAGAGTTTTACTCCAAGCCTATTTCTCTTCACAGAAGTGTGTCCCCTAGTAGATCAGTAATACGTTTATGGATTTGCAACGTTAAAATCAGGGTTCATTTCCCTGTAGTGGAGAAGAGCACAGAAATTATTTTGTGTAGTTTTGAGCCAAAACCAACAAACAGTAAATATAGGAGTGAATAAATAAACTGAATTTTAACAATGAAACATTTGTAGCTTTTATGAAAGATACATTAGTTTCATGTTTATTTATCTCTTCATTTGTAAATACAAAAATATTATCTACAAACAGAAATTGGCTTGAAGTGTGTTTGATTTGATAAGGATAACGTTTCGAACTCCATTTTGAGGCCTTCTGAGCTAATGAAAAAAGCCTCAATATGTAGTCTGAAACGTTGTCAAAGTCAAAAACTGTTAGACAGAAGCTGTCTATAAACCCGTTCTTGATCTATTCCACCACTAAAGAATTACTTAATCCAATTTACCTCATAAATCTAAAAAAAAAAGAGTTAATACACAACATATTTACATGAATGAGCTTGATTTAGTTTAATCTAGGATACAAGAGACTAAAACTGTACATTGAGATAATATGAAGGGTATACGGAGCGATTATATCCTATACGTAATCATTCGCTATGCATAACAAAGTTCTGTTTGAAACCTGTCGCAAAGTTGATCCGCACACTGAAGAAAGAATTTAATATTCATAAACTTCTCTCAGAAATATGGTAATATACTTATTTGAATGAATATTTTAATTTTCGGCAACATGTGTCCATCAAATACAGTTTTAGAATGTCTAAAAAATATATTGCTTTATTAGTCGTTGTTGGCAAAACTCAATATATGTATAAAATGATTGATGTTAATCAGAGTCAATTTTGCTGAAAAGAAATGTATTAAAATTTTAATGTTCCCCAGTCCTTTGGTGAAAGCAAAATGGATTACACAGCTATATCATTCTTATTAACGTCACCCTGTGGAAAATTATTAACTGTTGTATAAGGTGGCAATAATCTAACTTTCTTTTTGTCACAAGTGCCCGGCATGGCCAGGTGGATAAGGCGCTCGACTCACAATCTGAGGGTCGCGGGTTCGAATCCGCATCCCACCAAACATGCTCGCCCTTTCAGCCGTGGGGGCGTTATAATGTGACGGTCAATCCCACTATTCGTTGGTAAAAGAGTTGGCGGTGGGTGGGGATGACTAGCTGCCTTCCCTCTAGTCTTACACTGCTAAATTAGGGACGGCTAGCGCAGATAGCCCTCGTGTAGCTTTGCGCGAAATTCCAAAACAAATAAACAAACTTTTTGTCACTATAACCTCTGCTGAAACAATCGAATTGAGTACTATTATAGCTTCCTTTTATCTCGCTTTCATAACTTTGTGTCATTATAACGTCTACTGAAACAATTAAAGCTTTCGTTTGTCACTCGGTGGCTCAGCGCTAAACTTGACTTATAATGCTAAAATTCGGAATTCGATCCCTGTAGCAGATGGCCTTTTGTGTAAACTTGCGCTAAAACAAAAAGAAACAAACAAATCCACCTTCTTTTATCTCTCTTTATGTCACTCTAGCCTTCATTAAAATACTTATGTTGATTGTAACTTTCTTTTACCTAACTTAATGCCATTTTAATTTTATGTAAAATATTCGCATGCTAATATAACCTTTTTTGTATAATTTTATGTAACTCTAACCTTACTTGGAAGACTTGATTGTATCTACATTTTGGCAATGTAAGATTGATTAGGATACTTGGATGCGATGTTACTTCCTTTTATCTAATTTTCATATGATACTAACATCTTCCGGAATACGTGTATGATAGACTCTTTCTATAGCTTCATTGTATAGTACAGTCAATTTGAAATACTTGAGTAATAGTTTATCCTAACTTATTCCTAACTGCATAGTAAAAAAAAAACTACTTTATGAAACACTTTGTTGTTCAACTAAGGGAAGTTTTTGAAGTATTGTTGTTTTGTGGCATGTTATATTGAATTTACATAGATCAGAATGAGTATTCTACAAATGTTGTATTAGATATGGCAGATTAATTTAGACAACTATAAAGTGCTTTAAAGCGTTCTTAAATTCAAAATCTGTTGTATTTTCATGTTTATCATACCAAGTAGATTTTCTTTTAATGGACATTTGGAAGAATAGAATATTAATCTGATATACGATTCATCAGTTAAATTCCTAGCTCTTAAGCACCTCTAATCTAGATAACACCAAATTAGCACAAGTAAAAGAAGACAATGTTTAAAAGAATTGTATTCTTTATTGAATTATCCAGAGCGTACAGGAGAATAATGACAATCTGTAATTTATAATGTTCCGTTAGTTGCATTTGCTGGCTTTGTTTTAAAAGAATTTTCGAATTGAATAAGAAATGATAACTTCAATTATTGGAAATTCATTAAACCTGTATATTTTTATCAGTAAATATAAAAACATTGTTCAAGAAATTTACCAAATGTTAAGAGAAACACAATGGACACTTATAATTTATTTTGTATCTGAAATAGAACTGAAAAAAAAAATTGATGGCCAAATTAAGCATTAAGAAAAATGGCATTTCAAAATGTTATTAATGACGTTGTGTATCGACACGTAACTGTCTGAAAGGCAGAAATGACGTTATTACGATTTCAGCTTCATTGCTTCTTCCTGTAGGTTTCCCGTAAACCGATACTCGATATTATTGCCAGTGTACTGGTGTTTTAAGCGGTTTCGAAGACTTCAAGTCTTCATCAAGATACAGGAAGCTTATAGGAAATGCTGTATAAATGCATCATTCTATCTGTCTGAGATTTTACCATCTGTTTCATCGATTATGTTTTTATGTATCAATAGATCAGGATAACCGCCATAAAATAAACGATATAAACACAAATCGGCTTTTAAAACCTGGATCATACTAAAATATATGTTCTAAAGCCACCACATATGAATTGGGTTTACTTCTTCGCTTGATAATGTTTGTAGTTGAACACAATTTTATAACTTGTGCACAAATGTGTCCATCACGTTTACTCACCAACTAATAAAACTAAATAAAATAAAGAACTGTAATAAATCATACATCACATGTGAATCACACAAAACTAGAACTTGTACAATATATCTTGCTTGTGAGTCGTTTGGATGCCTTGAGACGATTCCAAATATTAGAGAATGCTTCTTTCTTAACGTATTTATTTCGTTGTATTTATGATATGTGATGTTTCTGTAATTCTTGACCGATTCCGTGCAGAGTAATACTGGATTTTAGATAGTTTTCTCCTTCGTGCAAAGCTAATGGAATCAGAACGACGTTAGGTGTAACACTGAAAAAATTAATTAAAATCATACAAAAACATATAATCGACTCTCTTTTTTTTTTAACAACTGCATCACAAAAATAAACATTCATCTTTTTAACGAATCCTGAACCAAAAATCTATCAACTGGCTTTTAAACTAATTTCATACCAAAAAACTAGCATCCGGATTTTTTTACTAATTATAAGCCAAAAAAAAAAACAACCACAAACAAACAAAAAATTCACTAATATCATACAATTAATTTATGTCAAAGTTTTTAAACGATCCAATACCAATAACTAACACCTGTATTTTATTACAATTGTCCAATATAATCAATCAAGTTGAATTATTTTGTTCGCAGGGGTTTTTGGCATGGCCAGGTGGTTATGGCGTTCGACTCGCAATCTGAGGGGCGCGGGTTCGAATTCCTATCACACCGAACATGATCGCCATTTTAGGCGTGGGGGCGTTATAAAGTGACGGTCAATCCTACTATTCGTTGGTAAAAAAGTAGCCTAAGAGTTGGCGGTGGGTGGTGATGACTAGCTGCCTTCCCTCTAGTCTTACACTGCTAAATTATGGACGGCTAGCGCAGATAGCCCTCGTGTAGCTTTGCATGGAATTCAAAACAAAGAAACAAATTGTTCGTAGGTATGATAAAAATATGTTACTTTTAATCAAACGTTTAAAGTAATAAAACTACTCTTGGAATATAGTTTATTTTCATATGAAAATTCTTTATTTCGACTTCCTTTTGCTAATTTCAGAAACATCTATCTCTTTGCTTATGTTTTTCATGTATGTATATATTACGTTAAATAATTGCAAAACTAAAGCTGTCAATAAGTTTAACGTTAGAAAATACACATATAGATAAGAAAAAGTTTCCCAACTTCTGGTGCTGAATTACAATTTTAATGTTACTCTTTTTTCTTTTTTCATATGAAAACTTTGCTCATAATACACAAGCTTTTGGTTTTTGTCAGGCACGTATATTGTGGCTTTGTTCCCTGATTACGTTTATGCTGAGGGTAGTGTGATCATAATCACCAGAAAAGTGCCCCCAAAACAATTTTGCTCTTCTCAACTCTTTCTCGCGCATAACTTTGTTCTCATGCTAGGTTAGTTCCGTTTTTTTCAAATTTTGTTTTTTGATAAAGCAGTTACAAAATAAAGGGATGATGTGGTTAGGAAATTGTGGCTTAGAGTCAGTCGGGCTTATGGGTTGCCTACTGATGACAAAGGCTGTACAGTAATTTTTATGACATTTATCATGCACCACAGAAAGCTATTAAATTCTTGATGTAAATAAATAGGAGTACTCAGGAAAGGCGTTGTGCTTTAAGAAAGGATTTTTCTTCTAATAGAAAACGTGTTTTAAACTGTTACATAACTCCACGTCTCATAATACAACCGTCTAATAGGCATTGAGAGCGCTGAAAAATGCCTGGACTATAACTTACATGTGGTTATTCTTGGTAAAATTTTGTTCATTTAGGAAATTGTTCGTTTTTAGAGATAGGAATACTTACATTCTCTAGTTCTGAACTTATTTAATTTAATGTTGTCAGACAGGAATACATTGTGAAACATATATGTATACATTCAAGTCACTTAGATAAAAAAGTCGTTGTTATGGTTGGTAGCTTATATGACAAACTATGTCTCATTATCGAGTAGTAACGTTCTATTAACTAGATACTTATTACTAATTAGTTTTATCTTACGTTGCGCTTGCTAATCTGTTGCCGTTTGTTTCTTTTCCAAATTCTTTCTGATGTTTCTTAAGGATTGGCTAATTTTCTCTTTGTGTTAGCGGTTGGATTGAACTTGATCTTCGTTTGGTGGCCATCTTCAAGACGATTTTGGAATTTGATTGAGTGTTTGTTTTGTCCATGATTACGGTGGCATTCCGTTTGTGTGCTGGTAGAATTGTTATTGGGCTTTTGTTTTCTTCAAGTTCCCGAGTACAGTTTTTCTCATAGGGTGGTATAATAGTGGAGCTTAGCTTTCATGGCTTTCTGGACTGCTGACTTTATTCTAACTCTTAATTCTTCATTTTCTTTTTCTGATAGGATGTTAATTGTGTCTTTTGTGGTTGTAGCTATATCTGAGATGAGTATTTGTTAATGGTTGTTTACGTAAGCTTATTGCGTTGCGTCTAAGTGCGTTTAAAGTGCAAGGAGGCTTCTTGTTTCGAGAATCTATGAATGAAATTAGCGTATTTATCTGAATTTCTTCAGTACATGTGTATGTATTGGTATGAGGTTTGAACAGCTGTGGGTGTCAAGACAAAGTGTATGTTGTGTGTTGTATTAGCTGTCATTTGTTAAAATCGTTAACGCTCTTCTGTTTATTTATATAGAGATATGCGGTCTTAACTAGAAGTGTGACTATTTAATTTCTGAGTTAGTCTTTAATATCGTAGAGGGGTTGGTATGTAACTTAACGCGTTATTTAGGAATTACTTTATGTTGTTTATATTTGTGAAAGAAAGAGAGGTGTATATTTATTTTAACCGATTTACAGTCAAGTTTTTCTAACTTCCTAAATACTTACATGAAAAGGCTTAAATATAATTATGAACACAGAATAAAAGGCATAGGCAACTACATTTAGTAGCTATTTTATTAGAGCCCTAATAATACATGTATGTTTGCGTAACTCTTAGATTATTTGGTTGTGTAAATCCGCTGATTACGTGATTTGTCGAATATCCACTTAAACTTTATAAATATATAGGTGCAGTCTTATGGTGATTTGTGTGCAAGAACAATCAAGGAGCATGATAATAATGTTAACAAAGACCTTTTCGTCGATCATATCTTCAAGTGCATTTGCCATCAGTCTGCTAACAGTAAAGATTGGAAGAAAATAAGTTTGCCACTAGGAAAAACTGACAACCAACCGTCGGTAGCTGACTGGAATAAAAGACGATTGTCAGGCTTGTGAAAACCAACATACATTAATTAGATCGTTTCCAGTTGGCCAAGTTCTTCAACATTGGTAAGGATTTCACAGCCTCCAATTCTACTATGCAACATTGCAATTGGTAGTCTGTCCAAAAACCACTTATCTGTAAACAGGAAAGCAGGTTTCAGGGTAGAAGTGTGAAATGTGGTTTGGTGAGCAATGTTTTACTCCTATCTGTACTAACAGAAGATTAGAATGTAGAAAAGGAAACACGACGCACTTGACTCTACATGTGTATTTCTGATTGTACAGCCAGAGGTAGTGTAATGATGTCGGGAGTGGGGGATATTCTAATGACATGAGATAAAGCCTTCGTTGTCTTCTTTTTTTTTTAAAAAAAAGCGAACATTATCCAGAGTGTACATGAACTTTTTTTTACGGATCATTACGGTCTCACACGTACTGCTGTATTTCCATACTGATGGATATAAGCTCTTTTACGACAGAAATGTAACAGCCCACTGCGATCATATTGCCCAGTTTTGGTTTCAAATAACGTAATTAACGAAGCCATCTTTCTTAGCTAGAGCATTGAAAATCTTTGAAATGACTTTGAACGTCGCATTTGCTACCATATTACTCAACAACATATTAGAACTAATTGTAGACCATGCTCATTGATAAATGAGCTACAATAGAACAAGATTATTCCGTATCATGTGAAAACTATACCACACTATTTTCTAACTATTAGATCAGCAAAATACTATCCAATTCGCTATTATAGGTAGAGATCCTAATGAAGCGGCCAATTAGTGTAAAATATTTGAAATGATACATAAGGCAAAGATTACCGCCCAAATACCAACTTATTTAAATCTTACTTTTCATTTAACAATGGGAATTTCACTTAGAAGTTACTAGGTAAAACAAGAACAACAACAAAAAGCTGCTAAGCTTACACATGAAATTTGCTTGCATGAAGATCTTATTTCATTGATATTTTAAGCAGTGTAAACATTGCATAGCTGAAATTTGTAACGAGCTACTGGTCCCTTGTTTCTTTAGTAGGGGGTGGTGGTGGGTATGTTATATTTTTTTTGTTGAGGTATTATTTTCCATAAAGAGAAAAGCATTATCATACAGGTCGAAACAAAACATCGTTTAACACAAGGAAAAAAGGTATGAATAGTCCATTATAAATTTCAGCTTTAAATACCTAAACGAAGCCTTAATTATGACAATGCCCTATTTGGTATATGATATGTATGTTGTTAGATATAAATATTCAAAAAGAAATATAAATGAACACAGAGAATTCAATGTCAGATATTACACATTCTCAAATAAGAGATAACTTATTATGGTATTAATTACATATAGTAATATTGGAAAGCTACTCAAATTGACTTTATATATGTTAATGTAAGATGAAACGTTTGATTGATCAATGATCAAATTTTTGCCAAAAATTGTAGGATTATTCCATCGACGTCAATAAATCATATCTTTAAAAGTATTTATTGTTTTTTAGTAATTAAGCACAAAGCTACATAATGGGCTATCTGTGATCTGCCCACCACAGGTATCGAAACCCGAATTCTAGCGTTGTAAGTCCGCAGACACACCGCTGTGACACTGGGGTGCTTAAAAGTAATCGTACATTTATATACACATTATAACGTTGAGAAGTTTCTGAAGTCTTTATTTTGCTTTTATGTTTTGCATATTTCTAGACTATATTTAGTCTTTCAATTATGCCCCCCTAGTGGCACAGTGGTATGTCTACGGATTTACAACGCTAGAAACCGGGTTTCGATACCCGTGGTGGGCAGAGCACAGATAGCCCTTGTGTAGCTTTGTGCATAATTAAGAAAACAAACAAACTTTTAGTTATATCGAACAAGAAAATATTTTTCAACTGGTGTGCCCTCTCTTAATTTAGGATTTTTTATAAAGTATTTTTATCTGTCTAAAATGATAACTTTCTTTTAATAGACTGTGAGGTAAAGAAAAAGGAAGATACACGTTTTATTCTAACATTGTCAAAGTACATTTGTTTAAATAAATAGTTTTTCGTTCAAAAACTGCAGGAATCCCTGTTCCCCTTTTTTGTGTGAAAACGGCTATAAATAGAGAGAACATGTGAAATTGAGGTGATTAAGATGAAGACAGAGGAGTGAATCTTGATCGTTTCTTAATATTATAAAGTGAGATTTCACTATGCAAGACGTGTTCGTTGTGCATTGAAGTATAAATGACTGCTTTTCGTGCAGCCTTCTTTCCAGCTTGATTCTTGTGATTGACGGAGTTTCACAGAAAACCTTTATGATGTCTAAAGATAAATAGCTTTCTCATTCAAGCGGCCTGATACTGAAAGATCCCTTACCGTTACAGGAGTTATTTTTCAGTCGTTTTTTCCCTCTCTTCTTTTTTTTTCTTTTTGCATCTGTTCTCATCCAACCCTATATATGTTTAAAAAAGTGGTGATAAAATACACAATAAAAAATAATTCTATGAATTAACCGTCATTTACAGGTTGTTTGATTTACCGATTTGTGGAATAGTGAATGCTTATAAACCGTTTTTTTTTTGCTTCTTTTTTAGTTCCAAGTAATGTTCGTTCCTATTCCTTTTACACTTGGTTGAGTGTTTTCAAGTTAACTGATGCAGTATATATAGATGACATAAGATGACTCAAAGAACTGTCAACCAGTTATAATTTTAAAATCACTGGAAAAAAAGTCTTGGTAAATTTCAAACATTTAGTAGTTTTGGATTACAGAACTTGAGCAAGCAAATAACATCTTTGAAACCTATTAGGCTTAATTCTTGGTTTCAGTAACTAAGTTATAACTGAATTACAATATTCGTGTGAAGGTATTGAAGAAAGATTTAAAACGAATTTATAAAAGTTTAAAATTATAAGTTATAAATGATCAAAGGTAAGAAAGGTATATTTTTAGAATTTCATTTCTATTTTCAATTTAGAGATTTTTGTGAAAACACGCAAACTAAACACACATAATTTGAGATTAGAGTAAATAGAACATAAATTTGTAGGAAAGATGATGTATATATCGATAATTTGTTGATTTGACATCACGCAACCATAATTTACAAGTTTAATGACATATAGTGTTAACTTAGTACCTTAATAACATATAGCATTAACTTGGTAGTTTAATGGTATATAACGGTATTATAATTTGATGATTCGATAACGTATGACGTTAGTTTGATAGTTTAATAACCTATGAAGTTAATTTGATAGTTTATCATTTTAATGATATATAACGTTAACATGATGATTTAATGGCACACAACAATGATTTGGTAGTTTGATAACGTATGCCGTTAACTTGATGGTTTAATAACATATAATGATGCTTTGCTGTTTGATAACGTGAAACAGTAATTTGGTGGTTTAATGGCGTATGACGTTAGTATGGAGGCTTGCTGATATAAAACGATAATTTGTTGGTTGAATAGCACATCTTTGTTCTTGAAACGCGACATGTCAATCAAAGTTAAAGTTAAATCTTTCAGTGGGGTGAATATTAACTTTAAAATTACTATCATGTTTCGTTCTTGAAACGCGATATGTCAATCAAAGTTAAAGTTAAATCCTTCAGTGGGGTGAATATTAACTTTAAAATTACTATCATGTTTCGTTCTTGAAACGCGATATGTCAATCAAAGTTAAAGTTAAATCCTTCAGTGGGGTGAATATTAACTTTACAATTACTATCATGTTTTCTACAGTGACTTAAATAAAGAACAGCACAAATGACCACTATTTATGCAGTTCCTTCGAAAACTTTTATTATTTTGGTAAAAACACATTCGACTACTCAGTTATGATATCCTAATGATTTAAACCACAGCGCTTTAAAACTCAATAACTTATATTTAATAAAAATAAGTAATATTAAAAAGTAGTTGATTCTGCTAAAATATTGTCAGGAACAATAGCTAATAATTTGCTAACTATATACGTATATGTATTTGTCATAAAAAAAGTATAAAACCCTTTACATTATAACTTACCAAAGAACTTCGTACACCCATATACACCATTTATTTGAATATACAGACGAACAGATATAAATAATTTCACATAATGTTAAAGACAGAACCACAAAATCGAATTGAATAGAGTTGTTTAAAAATTTGTTTGACAACAAGTTAAAGCTTGGAATGGTCTATTTTTTCATTGGGGTGTGTTTTGAGCCAGACTAGTTTCGGAGAATTCCATTCCTCATCAAGACACACCCCGGAATGAAAAAATAGATCATTCCAAGCTTTTACTTGTTGTCAAACAAATGTTTAAACAACTCTATTCAATTATGTACCAGCTGCCCAGTGTCGGTTAACAATACGAAGAATTAAATTGTGGCGAAATGCTACAAGTTTTTCAAATACCTATAGAATGATAGATTTCTTTTTTGTGACTATAAAACACTTAAATACACCATTTCGATCCACAAAATTGAAGGCTTATTTCAAAAATATATCCTAATATTATAACGGTGAGACTTGAAGAAGACTACAATCTGTATATGGCCTCTTCAAAAAAAAACAAAAAAAACACACGCACATAAAAACAACAACAACTTATAACAAGATATTACTAATTTTCAATTATTTTGCTAACTAGGACACTAACCGATATAGTAACATTTTATTCTATGTTTAATATTCAAACGATTTTCGATATACCAGTAACTTTTACCAGTGTTATTAAAGTTATTTATTGATAAGTGGGTAAAATCTCATAAGAAACTCAGTTCATGACGCGATGGTTGATTTTAAACATTACTAAAGTTTGGATTATTTTTAATACTGCTCCTTTTCCTTATGCTTTCGTAGATGCTAAAAATTATTTGGTAATAATGAGATAAAATTCCTGAAACTAACTTAGCAATGGAAATGTTAAACTTGAATATCACGTATCCCGGTTGGACAACGGTAAGTCTACGGATTTACAACACTAAAATCTGTGGTTCGATTCCACGCGGTAGACACAATGTGCTTTGCTCTAATACAGTACGAACTGTACTCGGGGTTAGACTTTATAATAATACTTATTTTTTGTTATGACCCGAAATGCAGGAAAAACCCAATATAATGATCTGAAAAACTATGATGGTAGGTTTAAGAAACTTAAAATTAAAAGAACATTTCTCCTACCAGTTACACTGGCGAAAATAATGTTCCCACACGATAAGTAAGAATACTGAATATAAAAGGAGGATGTTGTGAAGGTTCTATGCTTCGAAGGTTAGTTGAGTTTTGACGCTATTTTAATTAAACTTGTTGCTTAACAATTTTTTTTTTCAGACGGATGAAATGATACTTGCCTTATCATTCGGTTAGGATTAGCAAAAAAAAAATCATTAAATTATTTTATTACAATTTTAGATAACCTGTATGTAACCAAAAATATTACGAATGTGTACTTTAATTTTCTGTAAACTTTATGTAAAATTGTTTTGTGTTATGGCACAAACATGGCGTATCTATAACGATTTGTGAAAAAATATCTGTAAGTAACTCAATTGCTTATTACATATGTATAAACGACAGCTAGCTTGCTGTTCCAGATTTCTTTAAAACATTTAAAAACATAAGTCTACGGTATTAAAAAAGCTTCCATTTTTCTTGTTGGAGAGATTAGATCGCGGCAAAGCTGCCCGATTTTTTTTGGTCATACATAGTTTTTTAATACAAATATTTATGCATGACTACTGATTGTAGTTTTAACGTAAAACTAAGTATTCATATTTAATTTTTCTTATGAAAAGGTGGAAGTGATTCCTTCTTCGATTCAGAAAGTATATTTCAATAATAAATTTTGTATTCTCAATTGCAAAGAAAACGCCTCCCAGTGGCACAGCGGTATGTCTGCGGACTTACAACGCTAGAAAGCGGGTTTCGATACCCGTGGTGGGCAGAGCACAGATAGCCCTTGTGTAGCTTTGTGCATAATTAAAAACAAACAAACAAAGAAAACAAAGCATAGAGTGATGGAAATATCGCGCACCACCAAGGTCTTCCTACAGTGTAATTTCCACCTATGTTGTGTTTATGTTTCAATTGCTATCTCGTTTTACCTTTGTTAGAATAATTGCCTTTGTATGTCGGCCTGGCATGGCTGGTGGTTAACAAACAAAGAAAACAAAGCATAGAGTGATGGAAATATCGCGCACCACCAAGATCTTCCTACAGCGTAATTTCCACCTATGTTGTGTTTATGTTTCAATTGCTATCTCGTTTTACCTTTGTTAGAATAATTGCCTTTGTATGTCGGCCTGGCATGGCTGGTGGTTAAGGAAGTGGACTAACAATTTGCGGGAGGCGGGATCGAAACCCTTTGCCAAATATACTCGCTCTTTTAGCAGTGGGGTGTTATAATGTGACAATTAATCAAACTATTCCTTCGTAAAAGGGGGGCTTAAGAGTTGGCTGTAGGAGGTATTAACTAGTTGCTTTCCATTTAGTTTATCACTTTAAATTGAGGGAAGACTAGAGTAGTTATCCTTCGAGTAGCTTTGTGCGAGTCCCCCAGTGGATCAATGGTAGGTTTAAGGACTTAAAACACCAAATTCCTGGCTTAAATTCCTCATAGTGGACAGAGTGCAGATATTCCATTGTGTAAATTTGCACTAAAAGAAAAAAAAATCTAAATCAAATCTAAGCATTGCGCGAAAGTCCACAAACAAACAGAAAAAAGGCTTGCATGTCAGTAATATTGTGAAATATGCGGAAGTGAACCGCAACGTGATATGAATAATGTACATTTTGATTATCTCTGTCTAACGTGTATTATTAAAAAGACCGTTAAAATAACAAAATTATTTTTTTTACATAATTGGCTGAAAATACGTTATAAAAGCTATTTTGAAAATATACACTTAAGTGTGTAATCGGAAAAACAAACTGAGACCAAGCTGTGGGAAAGGTTTGACCTTGTGGTAGAGCTCGCACTTTAAGTTGCTAATGCTTTGTAAAAGTTACAGTCAATCCCTTACCATGAATGGTTTGGGGTAGGATGCTGCTGACTGCTTTCCTACCCAAATTATCCAAACTTGTAGACGGCGGCAGATAGCCTTTGTAGCTTATTTGCGGTGAATGCAAAAGAAAAATAGAGATCATGTTGCATATTTAATTTAATATCAAGTTTAAAGGATTTTTTAGCTCATAGCGGCTCATAGAATGGTTCTGAGTTGTTTTTTTTTTCAAGTACAAATTTTTATCTCATAGTTCCGTCATCTCTTGACCGATTTGAGATATAATTACAGCTTTAGCCTCAAAAGATCAAACCCTTTCGATTGATGAATTTGATCATGCCCAAGGTATTATAATTTAATTTACTTTAATCCTGCCTAAAAGAATTTCAATTTGAAGGTAGGCTGGTACAGCTCCTGATGAGTAATACAATCGTATCGGGTATGCGCAAAGCTACACGAGAGCTACTTGCGCTAGCCGTCCCTAATTTACCAGTGAAAGACTGCAGGGAAGGCAGCTAGTCATCACCACCCACCGCCAACTCTTGGGCTACTCTTTTACCAACGAGTAGTAGGATTGGCCGCACATTATAACGCCCCCACGGCTGAAAAAGCAAGGATCTTTGGTGGGACGCGGATTCGAACCCGCGACCCTCAGATTGGGAGTCAAGCGCACTAAACATCTGATCATGCCGGCCCTACTTGGTATTGCTGGCGCACAAAAATATAGGTAATAGAAAGAGGGAAAAAAAGGTCTCGTAGATTAATTTACTCTAATTCTGCTTAAAAGAATTTCAAGTGTCGCGGCTACTGAGGATTCTCTTTTCGTTTTACTTTAAAGAAATTAAACAAACATTTCTGTATTTCATTATTACTCTTAATGATACCCTAAAATTTTGTAAATTTGTTTTTGTAAATCTTTTTATCAATATGGTTTGAATTTCGCGCAAGGCTACGCGAGAGCTATCTATACTACTCGTCCCTAAAATAGCAGTGAAAGACTAAATATAAGGCAGCTAGTCATTACCACCCACCGCCAAGTCCCGGGCTACTCTTTTACCAAGAATAGAGGGATTAACCTTCACGGCTGAAAGGACATGTTTGGTTTCGAGCCCGCGACTTGCAGATTGCGAGGCAAACACCCCAACCACCTGGCCATTCCAGGCCCTCAAAATGAATCCAAAGTGATGAAGCATTACCATATTGAAACTAAATAATAAAATATTTCAATTTCGAATTAAAATTTGATATTCTTAGTACTAATTTCAAAAATAGCCTTCTTTGAACCATAAGTCCCCCGGTAAATCAGCGATAAGTCTACGGATTTACAATGTTAAAATCCGAGGTATGATTCTCTGTGCTGCTCAATGTGGTTTTGTTCTAAAACAAACAAACAAAGAAATTTAATTACAACGTTGTTTAACGCACGTTCTTTCACACCTATAATCGGTTTATTTTCCAAAATATCAAACGTTTTATTATTTATCTTTGCGAAATAGAACTTGGTACGACGAATAAGTTTGTTTGCCACAAACAGCTTACTTTAATACTTAATTTTAATTTTTGTTCTGTATTAAATTAATGTATTTACATAATGAGCTCTTCTTCTAATTTTTATTTTTATTTTGAAATGTTCTTATAAAACAATCTTAGAATTTAAACAAACAAGTTTCTTTTTACCAGTTTCTCTAATACTTAAAACAATATTTTAATTTTAAAGGATTGTTTGTAGTTATGCACAAAGCTATACAATGGGCTATATGTGCTCTGCCCACCACGGGTATCGAAACCCGGTTTTTAGCGTTGTAAGACCGCAGACATACTGCTGTGCTACTGGGGGCATTTTTTAAAAGGATCTTTCTTTGCATGCAGTATACGTGACTCCTATTTTTTGCTGTAATGTTTGATATGATAGTGTGAAGTAGTAGCTTGCTAAAGTTTTGGTAAAAATATCTGTACATACTAGAAATGGGAAAAATATCCAATCGGATATTAATTTTGTGATGATTTATATTATTAGACAGCATTGCCATCAATGGATTATCTCAAAATATTACGTAGGCACGATACTTCTTGCAAATACGTCACACATAACAGGTATTACGTCATCTTACCCACTAGTGCTCTCTATTAACTACTAAACAAAGTAGCATTTTCTCCAGTATTATTAAAGATCGTGAGCCTTGGTAGTAGTAGTAATATAAATAGTCGTTATACAATAAATATTATTGCATTTACTAATCGTTATTTGTTACTTTTTTGCTAGTTCAAATTAATAATACAACCACCATTGTTTTGTTAATGTATCCCACAGGTGGTCACGGAAGCAACAACCAGCGAATCTAAACAGCAGACTAAATGAGGAATTTGGGGTATAAAGTACTGTCTTACGCCGCCACATGAGCAATGCATTAGAGGGTCTGCAGTGGCAATTTACGCATGGTAAACTATATATATCCATTATTATATGCTTAAAACCAATGATGAAGTCACTAATTTAATACGTGATGGCTCACACCTGCAGCTCATTTCCAATCCTTATAGGCATTTGTCGTTTTGGCAAAGTACTGTTTCCTACGCTGCCACGTGCGCAATACCTTAGAGGGTTTGTAGTGGCCATTTACGCATAGTAAACTGCATATCCATTATTACATGCTAAAAACTAATGACGAAGTCACTAATTTAATACGTGATGGCTCACACCTGCAGCACATTTTAAATCCTTATAGACATTTGTCGTTTTGGCAAATATCGTAAAGACCACGGAGACACAAAAAACGTCGATATTTTGTATTAGTTACCTTATACTACGCAGTATCAATAATCATGCTACATATATATTTTGGTATTTATATGTATTTCCACATAACACCGTCAAGCATTACAACTTAAACAGAGGAAATCTACATGAAACATCACCAGGAAAGTTTTTACGTAGCATAGCAGTAAAAATCCAACTGGAATAACTTGACAATATTTGTTCAAATATGTAAAATAAAATAAAATTAATGTATCTTCAGGATGTTAGATAGTCAAGAAATTTCAGAATTTTATTAAATTTTTCGCTCTTTCTATTTTATACAAAACTACAGAGAAGTATCACCTAATACAGTTGGGTAAAAGACACCGCACAACATAATGAGATATGTTAAACGGAAAGTTATAGATCTAATTATGAGATCATTTATTCAATATGTCATAATGTAATTGTGAAATGTTTCAAAGCTACGTAAGTTAGATTAAGAAGCGAAATATGTGTCGGGAATGTTTGAATTGGCCCTTATATATTCCAAACAGCTCAAAAGAATAAAATGAAGTCTTTTCGGAAATGTCGTTTTATCTGACAAGGGAATCGAGAACCGAGAATTATACATGCGTGTCTTTTATCAAGGTAATTGCTTTTTCACTAAAAGAATAAATACACTTAGAATGTAATGGACATCAACATATGCTTCTTGTTGAATTGAAATAAACATATATGTGTGAATTTGTTTGAAATTCACCAGAGGCTCTCTTATTAACGCCAGACGAAAGTGACGTTTAATGCTAGCTTTGGTGGGCCAAAAACAGAATCGCACATATTGCACAAAGAGATAAAACAGTGTTACTTACTACAGTATGGGAATGGTAAAAATGCGTCCTAATAACTAAGAGAGTATTTTTGAAAATAAGAAATACACACTGGAGAGGCTATAACGTGTACCAGATGTAACTTCTGTTCGTAAGTCTCACACGTGAAAAACAGAACTAACGATTACTATGAAATATAGGTGATAAAACCCTAACGTCCCAAACTTTATTTTACCACCTGCTGCAACCTGTTGGATAGAAGTTTCTTCTGAGAAAACAGAAAAATAGATAATGGAAAATAAGCATCAAAGTATGCTAATAAAATACACAATATTAAGGAGTGGGGTTTAGGAGACAAGTAAAACTGACCTCCTGAAGTTGACATGGATCGTAAGTACACAACTGCCTCAACATTATAATGAAACAGAAAATCTTTAGGACAGTAATAACTACTATTAAAAATTTACCGGACTTACAGCGCTAGAAAACGGGTTTCGATACCCGTGGTGGGCAGAGCACCCATTGTGTAGCTTTGTGCTTAATTACAAACAACATATAAATTTTCCTGGAAATTCTAGTAATGTACTAGATGATTCAACCTGCTCCCTGACAAGTAAGCTGTTAAAAATTTAACTCCGTTGTATAAATGGTTTAAAATTGTTTGTTTTGTTTTGAATTTCGCTCAAAGCTACACGAGGGCTATCTGCGCTAGCCGTCCCTAATCTAACAGTGTAAGACTAGAGGGAAGGCAGCTAGTCATCACCACCCACCGCCAACTCTTGGACTACTCTTTTACCAACGAATAGTGGGATTGAACATCACATTATAACGCCCTCACGGCTGAAAGGGCGGGCATATTTGGTGTGACGGGGATTCGAACCCGCGACTCTCAGATTGTGAGTCGAGCGCCCTAACCACCTGGCCATGCCGGGCCTGGTTTAAAATACCAGCGCACATTACCTAACACACGTGTGCTTGTCCCTTAAAGTATTCTTGACACATGGGAATGACTAAACAAGCATGTTCTAATTGAAGTGGTAGAGAGTAAGAATTACATTACTGAATTAGTGTTTCAAATTTTCTATAAAAATTCTCTGTTATTATTATTATAGAACTTAAGTAACTGTTATAATATATTCTGTTAACTATTTTGTTGTGAACATTGAAAACTTTTATATTTAAGTTTTATCACAACGTTTCACAATACGTATTATGTTAATCGCACTTAACAAGAGCGACGTTACAGGTTTTATAACAACGTTTCACAATACGTATGTTAATCGCACTTAACAAGAGCGACGTTACAAGTTTTATAACAATGTTTCGCAATAAGAATTATGTTAATCGCACTTAACAAGAGCGACGTTATAGGTTTTATAACAACGTTTCACAATACGTATTATGTTAATCGCACTTAACAAGAAGCGACGTCACAGGCCTATGGAACTACTTCTTCCATCGTCTATCTGATGTCCTTGCTCAAGCAATTTTGCTCAAGATCGCAAATTCCTTTGTGATAAACTTCTTCGATGGATGATGAGGTCATACTTAAAACAGGCAAGTTCACATATTTTAAATATACATTCCACTGCAAGTGGTCATTGACCTTCAAGATCATGTTTAAGCAAACTAAAGACACAAAAAGCCCATTTGACCTACATAGGGAGACTTGATAGGCGTGTGGTCAAACTTGAATACTATGATTCCAGTTTTCCTTGGCCCATCTTTTTTGTAAAAACAACTATTGATTTCGAGGTGTGGTTGGAAGGTTGCGACCTGTTGGCTTGTGAGCCTTTATAAACTTCAAATCCTCCTTTATAATCTTATTAACAGTAGCATTGCATATAATCAGCTTCATGACAATGCCATGAATAATTGGAAAGTTCTTTTTTTTGTAACCAAATCTTTCACTCTTTAGATGAAGGCATTGCTGTGGATTAGCTTGGGTGTATGGTTCTAGAACGTTGTTTTATCCCAAACATACTGTGGTGCGACTTTTTACACTTCCACACAGAACATTCAACATTCTGTTGCTCGTAATCCTTTGATACATTTTTCCAAACCTATTAACAACCTATCTATAGAAATGTTCTCCCTTGGAAAGGATTTTCACATAAGTCTGCCTATGACGACATGTACTGTCTATTGGTGAAGGGGTCTCCTGGAAACAAATATACAGTAAGTTGCATCTACAGGTGAAGTCAGTCTATTATTCAGATCATTGAAATTAGGTTAATTCAATAGGTGTAAAGAAAGTATATTGGTGAGATTGAAGAGACATATGTAATTCTAAAATGACAAACAAAATTATAGTATTTGTTTTAGATGAAAAGTAGTTATAAAACTTTTCGTATTATAAGTGCAAGTTATTTGATAATTGAAGGTACCATCATTTGTCACTATTAATTTTAAGATTTTTTCTTTGTTGAATGATGCTTCTTATATTTTCTTTCCTTAAAATCTTGCGTGTTTTAGGATATCTACAGTAAAATGTTTGGTTTTGGTTTGAATTTCGCGCAAAGCTACACGAGGGCCATCTGCGCTAGCCACCCCTAATTTAGCAGTTAAAGACTAGAGGGAAGGCAGCTAGTCATCACCACCCACTTGGGCGACTCTTTCAGCAAAGAATAGTGGGATTGACCGAACATTATAACCAAACATGCTCGTCCTTTCAGCCGTGGGGGTGTTATATCTACACTGATGGGGCGTTAACATAATGCATCTTAATTTGCCAGTTGAAATTTAACTACTTCTTCTTGTGCAAAAGGTACTAGAGGTTCTTGAGTCATTAATTCATTAATGTGCAGTTGAATAAAATGGGTTGACACCACACTTCCAGATTAATGGGTTTTATATTGTAACCCTAGGATTATGATTTTCATGCCTTACAGCATGATGGATAAGTGATTACGTCACTTAAATAAAGGAACAGCAAATGCGAGATACATTTTAGCTAAATTGAAGTAAATTTAATATTTCCTTTTCGATTTTTATTGGGCATTCTAGGTTATCTGGACGGACAAGCTACTAATCACTTTATGAATATGTGTTTTCTACATCATTGCAAATGTAGTTTTGTTGTTCTTTACAAGATGCAGATATATCCTGCAATGATACAGATATTTATTAGCTTTTGTGTTATGCTGATGTTGTTGTTTTCTCAAGGCGTACTGTTTCTTCTCTTTAGCTTACAGAACCTTTGAAGTAAAAAGGCTTCTAAAAACATACGCTACCCTAATTTGTTTACAACGAAGTTTCGTTACCAACAGCTTTGAGCGCAGAAACGAAAACCAGCTTATAGTACATTGAAATGAACAGCATTCTAATCCATTTGTGCTTCCTACGGAACCTTATCGATTTTTATATTTCTGTCAGGTTTACTATGGTAAAGTCTCCTGTTTCTGTAAGAAACAAAACGTAGGAGTTTGTGAGAAGTGCTGTTAGAAATATTTTTTCTATTTAAAGGTATACAAGTTTACAATAGCAAGGCAACATTAAAATTCAATTAGTATTCCATTACGCTTCAGAATGTTAAAAAGGATGGCTGGAAAAAGCCTAGTGACTTCATTGACAGTCTTTTTGACAGTTATCTCTTCCTATTTAGGCAACAGCCTTTTACTAAAAGTGTTATCAGATACATTAATAGAATCTATATTGTTGTCCATGAGAAATAAATTATGAAATATTTATTTAAAAAAAAAGAAAGAGAGAGAAAGAGAGTTGTATCGTACCACTGATGAACTTCTCGATACTAGCAAGCATTGTGTAGCTTTGTGCTTAATAACAAACAATGTCTCGAAATGAACTCGGTTCGTCTGCATTTGTATTGCAGTGTTTCCATCCAAGCTGCTCATTGCCATTAGTTTTTATTAATAATAATAATTATTATTATTATTTTAGTTTTCTTTAATAATAGAAATAATCAGCTATACCAGTTCATAATAGGACGAATAAAATACAGATTTGTTATTACTCTGAAGCTTTATTTCAATTCGAAACTTACATTAATGTAGTTGAAATGTTTTTTCGCAGTAATTTGTTGTTCTCGATTTTGTTGGAATTGTCTATTTCTTATATATATATATATATATATATTAAAATAAACATTTGAAAAATATTATAAAATATTAGCTTTTATGATGGATCGGTCATTCAGTTATATTATGATGAGATACAATCTGAACTACTCTTAATTTTATGTTATGATTTCCAGAATTCTAAGAGCTAAAATCGTTTCAAAATGCCAAAATCACATGGTTTACTCAATACTTGTCATGGTTGAGATACGAAAATTTTGAAAAGAAAGCTCACCCGTATAAGTTACCATTCGGTTGATCAAATGTGACTAAAAGCTGTTTAGTAGAGCGACAATCTCAACGATAAGATCAGAGAAGTAAAGGTATCAATGTGTGTAATATTTCAATGCCAACTACCAAGAAACATTGAGTTAATTATTATATGCCATACAGTGGGCGGATATAGATGTCAAAACAGGTTATAAAGGAGAATCACTAAACAGTGGATTATAATTTCAGGTTAACATATGATCAAATTTAGATATTATTTTCCTAAATTATTGTTTGCTTGTTTTTAGAAATAAAACAGTCGACAATTTGTTTTGAAATGTTCGTGTATTCGTAAACTATTCTAAAATATAATATCGTTTTCGAATGAACTATTAGTAATCAGAAAGTTTACAAAGAAAAACGTTGGATTGCGTGCAAAACTGTACTTCTGAGTTTAGAAATAAGATGTATCTAACTTCAATAAAAATATCAGAACACTGTTTTTCTTCTCATTACACTTAGCACTCATCGATATGATTTATATGTATGTGCGTGTGTGTGTTTATTCTACATCTGGTACGTACACTGAAGGTGTGCTCACGTAATGCTCATAAATGTGTCACTTCGAGTATAACTCCTTCTTCTTGTATAGAGATTACTAAAAACTTCTTGAGTCATAGAGAAAACGATCATGATCTCTAAAATAAAAATTCATTGATGTTCAATTGAGTAAACTTGGTTGACAAGACATCCCCAGATTAATGTATTTTATATTGTAATTCTAGGGTTATGATTTTCATATCTTATGTTTATAAGGTGGTGGTTTATCAGTGGTTATGTCACTTGAATAAAATAACAGCAAATGCGAGATACATTTTGATTAAAATGAAGTAAGTGCTATATTTCCTTTACAATTTTTATTGG